>NC_135276.1:12477500-12777500 GCF_051311805.1 Agelaius phoeniceus
GTTGAGTTTTTTTCTCTTTGATTGGCATATTTTATATGCATTATTTATTAGGCTGCTCTAAGGTCATGTCATAGCCTCAATTTTTTGCTGCCCACATTTATTGCTATGTATCATCTGCAGGCTAGGAGCACCAAGTAGCTGCAGCCATCACCTGAACCCCATCCTGTTAAGCTCTGTGCCAGCCAGACCTAAGGAGAGGCATGCAACCCATCCAGGTAGGAGGCAACAGCTGTGAACACTTGACAAGCAGGGACTTGCTGAGCTTCTTGCATCTCCCTAATGGATTCATTTTCCCCAAGGAGGGGCATATGGAAGAGAATGAGAAGACAGAATAGTCTTCTGATAGTAGCAGAGTACAAGAAATCTCAGATTTCAATAAATAAACTGCAAAGAACCTGCACATTTGCATATTCACACAGCTTAGATACAGTGATGTTTTACCACCCACTGTCCCAGCAGACCTTGCCATGCAAACATCCAGGACCCTGAAAAGATGCATCTGTTTCCCCAGAATGGATTTCACAGCCACAGCAAAACATTCAAGAACCTTCAACATACATGGGACTTTGACTTTAAATACACCAGACCAATATTCCTCACCACTCACCAATTTTCTCCAAAGAAATTAAAACAGACAAATAGAAAAAAACAAAAGTACTTTCGAGGGGGAGAGATATTAAGCCTAAAAGCGTCAAAGCAATTATCAAAGTGAACATTAGCAGTTCCCACTGTCCACAAGAGCAGGCTGAATATGGAAGCAGGAAGAGCTTTGGGGAACCTTTGGTACCATTTGATTGATTCTCTCCTAAATTCTAGGAATGGGAAAGAATGAAAACTGCCCTTGTTTCAATCACTTGGGAGCAGCAGCCCATTTGAAATTTCTTGTCAATCTTATTTTTCAACCAGACCTCGAGTTAAAAGCTGCAGTAGAAACCTGCCTTCTGCTCCATGGCACACAAGGCTGGCACACAGCAGAGACCAGAAACTCCCTGCATTTGCTTCCTCCCACACTCCAGCTTAAAGCTTCCATAAACCCTGAGTGAGTACACAGCTTCTGTTTGGTGAAGCTGGTGTGCAGAGGGGAAGAGTAACACATTTTACTTTCTGCTCTTCCTTCTCCCTCACCCTGCACATTTAATTTCCATTACCTCAGGCACCACACAGCCTGTTACAGCCATGCTAGGGGTAGCCATGGCATATTGGCAATAGTTTCCATACCCATGTCCTTCAGTGTGGGTGGTTCCATGGATACCAAAACCAGGGAGTCATTTGCTTTTTACTCCCAGGGGACCAGGGAGCTACAGGAAGGCACCACCTCCAGTGGCAATTGCTACCACACCCATGCAGACTCCATGTGGTTGGGATATGCTACACATTCAATAGTTTAATTTCAAGGCAAAGATACTACTATGGCATTCAAAGATGAATACAAAAGCATTCTAAATGAGTATACTTTATTTTTCTTTAATATATTTGAAAGCATAAATTTTCTTAAAATGTTTTGATGAACAAATTTTCGGTAAAATCACTGAAATCTGCAGGCAAGGCAGGGTTCACACATGGTGTGAACCATTTTTTGCCCTAATCCAGGCAAAAAAAATTCATTTTTTTTCCTTTACTTTATCAGCTCTGGTGGTATCCTTTGCTTTCTGAAGAAATGGTATGATTTTTTTCATTCTGAAGAAAAGCCACTGTCCAGGCTTTTTCTGTTTCTAGCCTTTTTTTTAAACTAGATTCTTTTCCTCAAGGCTCTGTGGGGAGTCCCTGCAAGTGATCAATATCAATGCATCCCATTCCATTATTCACACTCAAATTCTGTGATTTGGAGCAACTCCTCCTTCACCCTCAAGTTTGCATCCCTTGTTCTTTGATTTTGCTCCTTTCTGTGACCTCTTCTACTTTGGTTTAGAATCTTCCAGTAGCTTTGCACAGCTCTTCCAGAAAAGAGAATCATCTCATTTTATATCTCTTACTGAAAAAATGAAATACAATAAATCCTAGCATATCTGGTGCTTTTATTTGCACATTTGTATCCCTATTAAATGCTGCCTAATAAATTCTGGAGTAGAGGGAAGAGAAACTTATGTGTCACTTCTGAAAAATCTAACCAATCTAGCTGATGGGAAAGCATGATGGAATAGAAAGCAGGTGAAGACAAACTGCTGCTTCCCTTGAATTTATTGGAAAAGTAACAGCTAAGTCAATTCCAGCAATGCTTAGGGGTCCACAAGAGGAGTGGAAGGGAAAAGACATTGAATTAAAGCAGGGAGGAATAAATACAATATCACAGTAAAAAAAAAAAAAAAAAAAAAAAAAAAAAAAAAAAAAAAAAAACTAGCATAATGTCTTCAGGTATGGTATTTACCTCTTGTTTTGTCCCTGGTGAAAGAAAGAAAGCAACAATTTAGAACTCAAGGGAATGGAAAACAAGAAGAAAAACTAGAGGAACAGAAAGATATCAGTACTTGAAGAGATGAGTTTGAATAGGAAACTAAAGTGCTGAAGATAGACAAAAACCAAACAACGGTACAGCAAGATCTTCAAGTGCAAGAATTTGTCATTCCCTATGAATAAGGAGTTTTCTCCAAGCCTTTCCCATCTCTGAAACTCTGTGGCCAGAGCCTCCATGCAGAGTAGCAACCACAGCACCATAGCAAAGAGCCACTGGAGCACCCACCCCTTCCTCCCTGCACTCAGAGCTTCCATCATTTGCTCCCAAACTGCTCTCTCTGAGTGAGCTGCCTGTTAATGGCAACACTTGCTGGACTCAGTGTAATTTGTTCTTTTGGAAATGTCACTGCACACAGGGAGCTGCTGCTACAAGTGCAGACACCGAGCAGTGCTAGAGCAGAGCCAGACACATCCGACAGGAGACACCCACCAGAGCTGGCCTGACGGGGCAACTCAGACCCTCCATGCTCATAAAACATTTACAACTCGATTTTCATTGCTTGATGCTCAAAAAGAGGGCATTCCTAAGCCCAAATAAGATCTGAAAACACCACAGCTCAAGGAA
Organism: Agelaius phoeniceus; assembly: GCF_051311805.1. NCBI lineage: Eukaryota > Metazoa > Chordata > Aves > Passeriformes > Icteridae > Agelaius > Agelaius phoeniceus. Next base: position 12,480,517 of record NC_135276.1, read on the forward strand.
ACCAACCAACACACACCCAAGTGTGTCCTGCCATTCATTCACAAAGCATCTAAAATGAAGATTACTGCCCTAGCAGTGGCAGAAGCACTACCAGCCAGGCTACAGCAGCAATGAGCTCTATTCACTGCAGCCCTTCATTATGTATCACTCAGAGAAATCCTGCTGTTTTCTCTGTTTGCAAGCAAGCCTCAAGCCTTTTCTCAGCAGCTGTCACTTGGTTCACAAAAAAAAGGCCTCTCAGCACCATGGCGATTAAATACCATTATAACTTTCCTCCTTCTGCATACTACAGTAGGCAATCAATATGGGCTTACATTTTATGAGACAAGGAGTTAACTTGTTCAATTACGGTGCAGACAGCTCTATTCTTTTGTAACAAGTAATCTGGGTAGGGAAATCGATACTGACAGGCCCGATGCACGCCAGCTAATTTCATATTATCCTCAGCCAATCGGGTACCTGCGAATAATAGAGTTGTTGTTCCAGTTCATTATGGGGAGGTGGGATCAATATCGGGACAATAAGAGGATTGGCAATGCATCTGCTGCATGAGGAGCCCTGCAGGGAGAGGAGGTCCCACCAGTGCAGCCGGCGCGCTCGCATTTACATAGCGCCGAAAACAAAAGTGCCGGGGAGGTCCCTGCTCCCTGACCTACAATTAAAGATGAAAACACCCCAGAATTGCAGCAGGATAAACAAACCTCCCTCGCCTACTGGCAGGATAACACAGACAGGGGGGCAAAGTTGAAGAAAACATTAATAGCAGATTAAAAGACGCGAATATGCTTCGTAAAAGGAGATAACGCACGCACGGCTAAATGAACCAGAAACAATCTATTGTTTTTTGAAGCATTACATTAATATACAATGTATGTTTGACAAAATGCAAGGCAGAAAGGGAGAAAACATGCAGTCCTATCCTGATGAAGATTATGTATATTTTATACATGGGATATTTCATGGAGCATGTTTTCTTTGATGATGTAAAGTCCTACCTATGTTAACATTTATTATGCAGAGTATGCAAATGGGGCACAAGAAAAATGAGAGATTCTGGTATTCAAATTAGGGGTTAGAGAGACAATTCTGTGCTGTGTATTTAAAACAGCTTGAGAAGTAGCAGTGTTCTTGTTATTTAGTTGGTTAAGAAATACAAGTGGAATAACAATATCTTTTAAATACAAACCTCTGGGGAGAAAAAAAAATGGTTTTTTGAAAGAGCTGTGTTTCTTTAGGTAATTAAAGAACAAAAAAATTAATTTTTTACTGTGCCAAATCACAGAACAGATACCAGAAGTATCCTGGAAGGGAACACTTCGATCTAACATTTCATACAATTTTTTTCCCTTATAAGTACCTAATTTGAGACAATACAGGTTTTGATTTCAGAGGCAGCAAAAGCTTGTAAACTTAATTGACTTAGAGTAGAGCTGGAGCTGTCCTACCTTTAAATCAGTGGCAGAAGTTTGGTTGGCTTCCCAAGGACAGAGATCTGCCCGAGCTGCCTAAAACCACATCCCAATCTGGGAAACATTTTTTAAAACATGAGTTTTATCACAGTGAAAAACAGAATATACCAGGATGAAAAAATACTCCAATTTTACAAGTGGATCCTCAGATGCTCTGAGGATCAAAATACAAGGCCTTAAGTGTCATAATGTCCAAATGGAATGTAAAAACAGACAGCATCTAGGAGACAAACTTTTTAGAAAAGGACTTTTTCCTGTGTACTAGTTATACAATTGTTCTTAATCATCTACATTTCTCTATTTATACTTCCTAACTTTTACCTTCTAAAAGAAGCGTAACTAAGTTCAGTGACTTCAACAATCTCTACTGGAAATTTATGCATCTAAAACCCAAACAAAACACAACATAATCTGATATATTTCAACCTGACCATCCATTTTTACTCTTGAAATGCTCATAGGCTGTGATACTTACACACCAAAATTAGGTTGTGTTGGCAAGGCTGGGCAGAACAGCTATTCCAGCTCTCATTTGGTGCTCTAATACTCCTCATCAATTTTGGAAACCAAAATATCCATCAGCCCAATTCCTTCCCTCTTTTTGTACTCCATCCAAAATGCTGGATGGGATACCAAAGTGTCATTAATACTAATGAGCCTTTCAAGCCAGCCTTGAAAGCACAAGTATTTTGTTAACTCTGCAGTTCCTGTTAACACATTATAGCCTTTGGAATAGATTACTGGTAGCCTAATTTCATTCATTATTTATCCTGGGCATTTTTGAAGTCCATTAATTATTTTTCATCAAAATGCAAAACCAGGCACAGGGGCAGGGGGAGGGTGAGCACTCATTGCATGTTGGATTCACACTCCACACTCTTAACTCTTACCAGAAACTGATGTAATAAACACAGAGCACCAAGATTTTATGCATCCATCAGGAACATCTGTCAAAGCCATCAAGAAGGAGTTGGAGAAGCCTCACTCCTAACTGAATTTATATTTCTTATGTTAGAGAAACCAGCTCCTTTGTGCCATGGGGATGAAACAGCTACCACCAAACTTCATGGCTGCAAAATAACACGGTGTAGAAGACACCCCAGAAGGAGACTACATTTAAATATCAGGGGAGAGAGTCCTCAGCTGTGTGACACCTCCATCCACTGCTGACCTCAAGGCTTCACCATTTTATTTGTCTCATACATCAAAATACTGCACAGAATTCAAAGTAATAAGCATGGAAATACACCCAAATGTTTTCAAATTACATCTTGTTAACATGGAAAACAGCACAGAGGTCACAGAAGAAAGGAATTACATACTCTCTAAATGCTCAGCTATCTTAAGGTAGCAGAGCAGAGAACATGGAAGACTGATCAGCAGATTCTTATCTATCCTCATACACTCTAGAGTAAAAGTAAATCAATGTATATTAGCTGGGAGCTACCAGCAGCAGCCAGACTCAGTCTCTCCAGGTGCTCTGGTAGTTGTAAGAAAGAAATATGTGCATTTCTCAGTAAGGGATAAACAGTTCTGACTTACCCTCAGAGAGCCCTCCCATGTATCAGTGTTACTATTCTCCTGATAGATGCTCATTTCTTACAGTGGAGAGTGTCATAAATATGGACTAAGTTTTATGTCACAGCTCCCAGGTGACCATCCTTTCAAATTCCAAGTCATTAGAGCCCTTCAAAACCTAGTAAAATTAATAGAAGAGTGAAACAAGTTTTGTTTCAAATCCTTAAAACCTGTGGATTTGGAACCCTAGAAATGTGCTTCCCCCGCCCTGCCAACTCTCTGGGTGTCTGCAGTAGCAAAATATTTTTTTAAAACACGCTGAATCCTCAAATCATTTATCCACCAGAAACTGAGCAGCAAACAGAGAGACAGAGTTAATTTTTCTGAGGCAGCAAACCAGGGCAGTATTGCAGAAGGTTCATCTCCCTTGCCATGCTGTGCAGACACCCCAAATCCTTCATGGTGGAGGAGAACTCAGGGTGTCAGGGCTCAGCACATTTCAGACCAGCTCATTTGGCAACCACAGCTCCAGACAAGCCTTTGTGAATTCTGCTTATCCCTTGGCAAAATAAAGATGATAATTACCCTGCTTTCATTTGATTCTCATAAAATTCAGCTTTACAATTGCTCCTGACAAAGGCACCTGCTGTGATTCTTGCAACTAAAGCAACAATTGATGCATTTGTATAATGATGTGCCATATAAAACATTATAGTGAAGTGATGGCTTCACATCTCCAGCTATGGGTACTGTGCATAACTACTTCTAACAGGCAGCTATTCCATTTAACAGCTACTAAATCCTTGGATATATTTATTAAAAGGCACTGAGCAATTTATGTTTAATTACTTCATAGAAGAAACAGAAGTAGTAGTGGAGGAAGAGTTAAATATGGTACTAAAAGGAAGAAGCTACAACTAATCACAATTAAGAGGAAGTCCCAGGCTATTTAAATGCTACAATCCAATTATATCAGGTAAAATGAATTACTCCTTTAATGCTGACTTTATATGAAGATACCTTCTTATTGCTCTCATTAATAATCATCAGACATCATTTTAGCCCATATTGGCTGCAATAACATTTCTATTAGCATCATGGTGGAGCAGAGCTGACAATTAAAATAAAAAATAAATCAAACCCAGAACTGAATAAATGTAATTATAGTTCAGAAAAGAGCTTTTATGACTATTTGATTAGTCAACTGAACAGTACATATCTTTTAAATCTTAAATTTCAGTTAAATGAAAATTTAGACTTCTTATTACTGTAGTCCCTGAAAAACTAAGATACAAGCAGAAGATGCTTCCAAGAGTTATTTAGCTGCCTTAGTACCAATATGCAAAATGTTACTTGAGAAGCATCAAGTAAAATGACTTGATAGGGCTGTAAACCACCAGAACAGAAGAAATTACAGGGGGCATACAAAAAACCTCCAACCAACCAACCCCACACAATGCCACACATACACAACCAAAACCAAAATAACACCTGCTGAAGACATAAGCAGCCATCAGGCTACTTCAGTTGCTCTCCACTGGACTCCACACACCTTTTTTTGCTTGGAAACCTTGCCATGAAACAAGGCATGTGCAAGACAAAATCCTGCATTCTTAGCAATATTGCCAATAATCCAGCCCATAAACTACAGGAGCAGAGAACTTCTGGCTCAGCAGATTCTCATGGGATATAAATAGAGGGCACAGAACTGGGGCCAGTATTTGACTTGCTCATAACAGATACCAGCACATTCTACATAAAACTAACAGCACCAAAAAGGGTCAGGACTGGCTGCTCCAGAGAGGTGAGAATTTATTTATGGGCAAAGAGCAGAGAATTGTGGTGGCTTACCTAGAGCAGCATATGGAACACTGCCAGCCCCAGGCAGCTCAAAGGGATGTGCAAACATTTGGAAACTTATAAAACAAATATTTGATCAAATATGCATCACTATCGAATTTTCTCCAGGAATGTGCAGAATTTTTACTCCCAGTCTCGAATGTTTGATGCTGAGAATTTGTAACTCATTTACACAACAAAACCTGCAGAACTATTATTTTCTTTCCTTTTTCTAAAAGGAGCAGGGGGATGGTATTTTGATAAGAATTTCTATATATTCAAGTTTTTCATCCTACACTGAAAGCTCCTATTTTAAACTTCTAAACTTCAAGAGTTTAATCCAGGGCTCTAGTCCCCACAGCTGCAGACCATTGCAACTGTTACATTCCCATATTTTCATCTTTTATACCTAAACACCTTTACTAAAAACACATTTGAAAGTAAATTTCCACTCTCTCCCAGGGACAAAATTAACTTCAGTTGTAGAAGCAATTACAGTTTTGTTTTCTGAAAAGTTACAAGGCAACATAAAAAAATCCAGAACCAGAACACAAAAGTTTTGCTGCATTTTCAGGAAACTAAACTGCAATTCAATACAAATAGATGCTACAATATTATCATAAATAAGTACCATCTATAGAAAAGAAATATTGGAGATAAATCACTCATGAAGAAGCCATATTATCCCCCCACTTCCACAGATCTTTCAATGAAAATTGGGTGGTTTAACTCCCCTTTCAGCAGCCCTGCTCCATCACAAGACCCAGCAACAAGAGATACTCATTTATCACACAAGTTATTATCTCATTAAAACAAATCAGTTTGATAATGAAAACTCGAGCAGAAACAACTGAATTTCAAAAGGATGACAGGTGTATCCAATCTGAAAACAGTGGCTCCACATCTGTCTCTGGGTATGATGTCCTTTAAATTCAGGTGTTCTCAGATGAAAACATCAAAGCCACATTTCTACCTTGCAGACACTACTGCAGGTGATCCTGGGGACTTGAAGCAGCTCTCCTGTCACTAAAAGAGTGACACAACCCAGCCTGGGCAGACCTGCTGTGTGGGGGAAGCAACTGAAAATGCATAAATGCTAAATGCTCTGCAATACTTCTCACAGGAGCTCTGCTCCAGAATTGCAAAGGCAGAGCTTCAAAATGCTTTTCAAGCACCAAAATCTAACATTGGACTTGATCTCACTCAACCAGCCTGGCTCCTTTTCCCTGCCTTTGGGATTCAAGTGCTTACCAGTCCTGGGAATACCAGAATATTCCTTCAGTTGATGAGCTGTCACCAGGCATCCTGTTACTCTTTAAAAGTAAGTCAGGATCCCTAAGAAGAGGCTGAGGAGCCCTGGACCATGCAGGAAGAGTTCTCTGAGTGTGTTCTACAACCAGCCAACAGAAAATGCTGGGCTTCTGCCTTGAGGGAGTTTTATATCAAGTCAAAAATTAACACAACAACTTGCATGTTTTCAAAAGCAAGATAAGATATCACTTCTAGAACTGCCTGCCTCCTTAAAGGGAAAAGAAAAAAAAAAGAAAAAAAAATACTATTACCCAGTCAAATTACACTTCAAAACTCTGCAATACCCACCCACTCTCCCCCACATTACAGGTCAGCTCAGAAAAATCTCTGATTGCCAGTTCACAGAGTCATCTCCTCAGCACTGAGCAACCTGCTGGAGTTCCAGTTTACAGCAGCTCGAGTTTTGCTGCAGCCTCAGTGCCTTGGACAGCAGGGCTGCTATGCAATCACAGTGCTGTCCCCTAAACTCCTTTAGATCCCTTGAAATTCCAGGGCAGATCTATTTCTCTTGGTCCTTAACACACCATTACATCACACTGCTTTTGTTTTCAGAGCTCCACTACCTTGGTTGCTAAAAAACTTTGTTCAAATTGCCATTAAAAGTCCTGATCCCTCTGTAATAAAAATATGAGTTAGAAATATCCAATACAGTAATTTCTGGACTACTCGTGCATGGATTTGAAAAATCTCTAGATAATTTGGTTTTTATTCTACTGTTCTCCAGTGTCTTTTACAGAGAAAAAAAAAAAAGGGTTTAGTTTCAATATAGAGAATTCTTTAAATCCTTGTGGCTTTGACTGTTGATTATTTTATAAAGCCACAGAGAACAGTTTACAAGGAGCCAAATGGGTAATCATTATTCCCCATCAGCAATGAGCTGTGACTTGTGTAAATTGCATAATAAATTAGGTATTTTGAGATAAATGAATTTACAATAAACAATCACGGACTGAAAAGCTCTACTTCTTGTCTCCAAAGGCACAAGCTCTGGTTAAAATCAGCCACAGGTAGTTAAGTGATTATAAACTGTAAAAATAAATCAACCTGATATAATTGCTCCAAGGAAAAAATTACCAACATATTTAAAATTTCAGCAGTGCACCTTTTCCCATATCCATTTGGCATTATCTAATTACCTTCACATTTCATTTCCATCAGTGATATGACCTGTATTTTCCTTTTATAACTGTCAGGGAGGGGGCTGGAGAGTGGAGTGGAGGACCAGGGTGATAAATCAGCCTCACCATTAGGACCGAAATGGCTCATCGCTGCAGCTCTAAATCCAGGATTTATAAAGATGTCTAGGCCATATAGCACACTTGTGGACACCATAATAAATTCATGAGCACATTGCCAAGGCAAACCACTTCATTATGTGGCAGGCTGCTAGCCATTAATCTAGCAGAGAGAGATTCCTGGGAAACTGAGACTGCTTGGAAATTTATGCAGGCCTAAAGTTACCCATTTCATTATGGATTTAATCTGCTCTTTCTGCCAGAGTGCATGAAAGGTTTTTACAGTGTAGATCAAGTGCTTGTAACTCCCTATTTTATATTATTTCTTCAACAATAATGTCCTAATTTTCCTCTCAAAAACTATTCAAACGGAATGCCTTCACGCTTGCCTTCCTCTAATATTACACTAAATAAAATATTTATACAATCAATTGACAAAGAGCCATTTTTTTCCCTTAAATGTTCCATTAACATGTAAATTTTCATATGATCTTTATCACATAGACAAAATGTGCTTAGCAATGCCCACCTTCTTCCAGGCAGTTAACCCTTTTGTTGACTGTAAAGAATCCAGATCAAAACAGATTCAGTGGCCTCATTTCTAAAGCCCTTAAAAAGGTCTTGTATTTAAATTATTATTCATTGAAAGGAGATGTAGCTCCTAAAGTAATTTGCATGCTTTTTTTGATGTCTCATTCTCTTCTTCTCATACATAGCCCATAGATATGCATTCTAAGTTCAGTTCCAATAAGTAAGGTATTTAAAATTACTATTTTCAACTTTCTAATAAAGTTTAATATAATGTCCCAAATAATGCAGAATATTCTAGGTGACACAGAGACTCTGTCATTAAAAATGAGATTAACAAGACGAACCACAAAAATAAAACTTATTTATGATAAACTGAATAATTGCAGATTAACATCTTCTGTAAATAAACACTTTTTCACATTCCAGGTGACTCTATTAACTTATGCCTGCCATGCTTAAATTTTAAAGTGAAAAATTTAGGCAAAAATGGTTTCAACGTTTTCATTCTCATAATGACACATAATGGGAAGACCAAAACCAGAAACTGGAATAAATACTATTTGGGAAAAAAAACAACAACAAAACCCCCAAAACCTTAACTATTCTATTTCCTTTTATGTTCAATATTCTTTGCTGTTGTTATCTCACTAGAACTCCCAGCCATGCATTTATTAAAACACTCCAAAGCCTGGAGATGGTCTAAAAGGTTCTATTTCTGTGTTAGGGTAGTTCTTAATAAAAGGCTGAAGAGAACTTTGATGGACAAGTACTTCATGTGTCAGCCTTCAAAACTGTGATGGCAAACACCCTCTGCATCCTCATCCTCACTAGTCCTGTGTGAGCATGCACACCAGGTTAATAAACCCATCACCAGCTGGGGCAAACCCACAGCCATCACTTTAATAACACTAATTTATCTTTAATACCCATCACAGAGATTATTATGGAGCAAGAGAACACACAAGAACGTGCCATGTATGTAACATCTTCCTTTTATTAAAACTCTTCATTTTTCTCTTGTCTTAGATGAGCAAAGTTGCAGCTTGTCTTGCCCACTTAAACAATTTTTCCCCTGTTTGCCCACTTCAAACAGTCTGTCCCCTATCAGGAGTATCTGGCTTGTAGGAAATTACACATTCAATACTCATCAGGTGTATTTTGGTGATAATCTCTCAGATTTGTTGTTAATTTGTTGTCTAATCTCTCAGATAAGCAAACTTAATAATAAAGCTTCTAGCCATGCTAAAGTATCTCTCTGGGATCTTTGGAGTAAAAGTTACACATAAATAGGTGTGAGCCACCTATCCAAAAAAAAAATCCCAGAAACCCAAAACAAAACCAAAGGCCACCCTTCTCCTTAGCAGATGAAATCTGTACTGCAGAATGCAGTCTGGATCCCCTTCTATTTTCCATTTTAGACATAATTAAGGGAAACTACCTTTTGTATAACTAATTATTCTTCCACCAAAGAGAAGACTCAGAGTGTCCACTTAAAGTGTCCAATCTCCACATCACAGTGTGAAAAAGATCCTCAGAACAGATGTTCAGGTTCAATAGCACTTTACATCTCTCTGACTTGCCAAGACATCACAGTCCACCTGAGTTTTGTCTCATGCTAATCTGCATTTTCCTTTTCCCATCATTTCCCCCAAAATATTACCTACTTGGCTCTAGCAGTGGAGGAGACAACTTCAACATGGGGCCAACTCCTTTGAACTCTGATATGAAACACTTGGGTGGAATTAAACTGCTGATAAAATACTACAAATCAGCATTTGTCAATTATTACACAGAGAATCAAGAGAGATGCTGTAGAAAGGTGATCAGACCACAAAAAACGGGAACATGCAAGGGACTAAACAATGAATTTGAACAGATTCAGAAGAATTCTTATCTTTTTTCCCAACAGAAAGGGAGATTCTGCATCATTCCAGGATTTGGGCATAAAGCTACTTTTAATAATACTTTTAGTTTGCTAAAAGTGAAAAGAGTAAAATATCTTAGATATATAGTCAGCCTCAATCTAAAGCAAAAAAACTTTGGAATTGCACAGACCTTACCTGTGGTCTGTTCCATTCCTAATCCCCAAATCACCACACTGGTGATTTACAGACTGGCTCAGTTTGGACACATTAGACCTCTGAGAACAGCTGTGGCCATCTCCAAACATTCCTAAAGGTACCTTTGATACTGCTGACATATTTTAGGAATGAACAGTAATGACATCTTTCTAAGATAAGAAAATTACTTTTTGCTCTGTGGTCAGATCTTTCTCTGACTAATCAATCTGCCTTGTACCTTGGGAAACAGTTCATATAAGCAACCAGGATGCATTAAAGCTGAAGGAAATGGCTTCTCAGAACTTCCAGAGAAAACAGAGCTACAATAAACACCCAGCCTCACACAGGAGAATTCCCTCCTGGACACAACTGCTTGGAAAACAAGTTTGAAAATGTTATATTTAGTTCATCTAATGAGTAGTGCATAACTGGGTGAAGTAACCCTTCACAAATAGACCATCACATTGAAGACAAAGGTTCTTAAAGTATGACGGAAGACACTTTACCTTTTCAAGAAAAGAAATTACTTGGAAAAAAATCTCTGATGCAAAATAACTACAATTTGCTTCGAAGTCACATAAGATAATTTCTGGCATAACTAGGTAGCCACATCTTTCTCCACTTTTTTTTTTTTTTTTTCCTAAATAGCATTTCCTTTATCAAATCTGGCACTAAGACAGAGACTCTTAAACACTCTGAGGGCCTAGACCCCAGAGCCAACCCAAAACCCAGGAGTCTCCCAGTCAATTTCAGTAAAGGTTGAATGCTTCTCTGAAGCACACAGCAGGTCCATGAATGGGAACCCTGAAACACCCACAGCAGCAAAAATGTCTTCAGTCCTTTCTGAGCTCATTTACAGCCACAGACCCCACCAGAACACAGCAATGAGCCTTTACAGCCATGACCCACAGAGTTCACCCTGCTTTGGGACTCGACACACAAAGTAGCAAATGGTTTAGGTGTTCTCAGAAACTTCAAGCCCAAGTCAAGCAGAAATTCTTCCTTACAACTCTTGTAGCTATTGCCTAGAGCACAGTTGTGACTTTGGGACTAAGCTATTACAAAGTCCTGTAACGCTGTGTTCTTCCTGGGATACAGCAAGCAAACAAGCAGCTGATTTTCCACACCCAGTTTTTCAAGACTTTTCATGTATCTAGATATACAATAAAAATAAATTTCCACCAGCAAGCTGAACAAAATCCAGGGTTTTAGCTAAATTCAAATGATTTAGGCCAACGCAAATACAGGAAACATAATACAGTTTAACAGTGCAAAAGCATATAAAACTTACAAAATGTTTCTGGAGGCAATGATCCATGCTGAAATGCCAAAAATAATATATCCAATAATACACTCACAATTTTTTAATGTAAACACAAGCCACATATGTGTGTCTTAACTGGTATCACCAGCACTGCCTAATCCAGGTACAGAGGAGCTCAGTAAGATTCTCTAATGTATCAACAGTGAATTCCAGCTGACTAAAGTGAAGTGCTTGGCAAAAAGCTATGCTTTAATACAGCCAACTCAATAAAATTCATGGTTCCAGTTAGTCAGGATCCTCAGTAACTCCTCAGTCCTACAACCTGAGAACATGCCTGCCACAACCACACTGCTGCCTGTGCACGGACACCAATTAAACAGGGCCAGGACTGCAGCACTCTCCCAAATCCCTGGCAGCCCCATGGGCTCCAGTGAAGGATGGTGTGATTGTTTTAAGGTGTTGGCCTGTTCCCAGCCTGCCTTTGGCTGTTTCCCTGTGCCCAGAGCAGGCTGGGCTGGGAGCTGGTGCCCGTGACAGGAGAGCAGCCCAGATGGGCTGGGAGTGCTCGTGGAGAGCAGCTCCGAGCGGGGGCTTGGGGAGAGCAGCTCCGAGCGGGGGCTTGGGGAGAGCAGCTCCGAGCGGGGGCTTGGGGAGAGCAGCTCCGAGCGGGGGCTTGGGGAGAGCAGCTCCGAGCGGGGGCTTGGGGAGAGCAGCTCCGAGCGGGGGCTTGGGGAGAGCAGCTCCGAGCGGGGGCTTGGGGAGAGCAGCTCCGAGCGGGGGCTTGGGGAGAGCAGCTCCGAGCGGGGGCTTGTCCTTCCAGCCAGGGCTGTATGGAGGGAAGCTGGAAAATCTCTGACACACTGAGGTGGCCTGAATCACAAGCCCAGTGGTTTTGAGGGTTGTGGGTTTTGGCTGAGGCCTCAGCAGTGCTGCGTGCTCAAACCCATGTAGGACCTTTATGCAAAACATGAGCTCAGTTGGTACCATTAGCTCCTTTGTTAAATATTGAATTCCAATAAGAACTGAGGCAAAAGGAATTGCAAAAAACCACAGACTTTTAAAAGAAATAAGCAAAGTCAACTTAAAGTAGTCTTCTGACAGCAGCGTCTTAATTGCAGTTATCCCATCTAAACTGCTCCAGACAAACAAAAAGCTATTTATAGAGATTTACCACACCAAAAAAAACACCAACTAAGAAGTGATAAAATTCCCCTTTACAGAAGCCCTATCATCTGGAAAGAAGTGACTGAGCAGCTCCACAAAGAAGGCACCTCAGGCACTGCTCACTTAGCTTGCACAAACTTTGGTGGGAAGAACGAAGAAAAAAAAATGAAAAATTTAACAAATTATCAGAGCTCCAAGGTGAAAGCTGCCAACTCTTTCTTACCAGGGGGTAGAAAACCATCTGAGTTTAAATACTTCATGTTCACTGAGAGCTGTGCCTTTAAACTGTTGGCAGCCCTGGTCCTGCAGGTTGCTGAAGTTAAACTGCCCTGGCAGTGCCAGCAGCAGCGCCAGCCTCGGTCCCTGAGGAGGCTGAGGGACACCATCCCCGCCAGCAGCAACACTGAGAACCCTGTAGTGTGGCACCACAAAGGGGCAACAAACCTACAAAGCAGGATTTCTCCCATAATTTTAGGTAAATCCTGGAACAGAAGAAACAGCTACATATATGAAATAGATGTATGTAATGTGAATGAATAGCATTACTGAGCTACAAAGTTTTCATGACTAAGAGGTTTGAAATTTGCACCAGATTCTGGGCTGCTGCAAAACAGCTTGATGCCACAACTACTACTCATGTTGCAATAAGGGCAGAACCCTGGAGTAATCAACAAATTAGCCCTGGGGTAATGATCTGTGAACTTTGCAGGGAGGGAGGATAAGGTCATAAAATAATTACTGCCTCCATCAGTGTAAAAATACATGCAGAAACAAAGTTCTGTGAACTGAAGAACTAAAATTTTAACATATTTATAGTATTAATTATACAAAACATACCTCCCTTTTTTTTCCTCTAAACTAAGGTTTAAAGAAGTCTTCTGTCCTGCTATAGTCAGACTTATTTTATATGTTATCTATGAGGCAATAAGGTTACCAAAAGTATTCATACACTATGTTACATCACAGACCAGCTCACAAGGGCAATCCTTAAACTTACTGGAGCACCAGTGGGAATCTTTTATTAGCCATAGCATAAAATTATTTGATTTATCCTTGCAATAGCCTGGAAAATTTTTCCAGGGAACATAGAAGTTTGAGCCTTCATCATGAACCTTTTTTGGTGCAGAAAGGGCTTTTGAATTCATGCTGGTACTGCTCTTCTGACAAAGGTCCTGAAAGAGCCTTTCCTAAATTATGCAGAAAAAAATGCCAAGATTCACCAGGCCACCAACAGTCATAACTCTTTCAATCAAACAAATCAAATCATCATTATAGGGACAATCTCTGGATTTTATCTTTTGTTACTAAATCTCATTCTCCTTGACTGGAAAGAGACTGACCCCCTCAAAGGTCCCCCTCTGCCCCCAGCCCTCTCCCATTCTCCCTGGCTTTTCCAGGGTTCCCCACTCATGTGAATTTTGTGGAGTTCAAATGCCAAGGATGGTGTAATGGCTGTGTTTTCTTTTCCAAGGCCGTGGTGCCAGGAACTAACGATATGTGAAATGTTCCATCCCTGCAGGTTTTCCTGCTCAAACATTTTCTAAATAAATAAATAATTAAAAACAACAGCGTGTGCCACATTCGAGCCCTGAATTCCCGGAGCAGCTCAGGTCCTTAAACTGAATAATTTGCCTCAGCTTGAGTATTGCAAAACCCATTCAGCAAAAGATTATGGGCCTTTAAGTGCCATCCAGGCCTGAAATATGACTCTAGGGCTTTAGGATGTCAGAATTGAGAATTGCTAGTGAATATTCTGTTCTGGCAACACTAAAACTACAGTTATTTAGCAATATGGGAGGAGGCAAATGGGGGCAGGGGAGAGAAGGAGCTCGACAGAAAGGAAAGACCATAAGTTAGCAGAAACAGAGGTGCAGTTTTCATACGTGGCCACATTAATTCTTTATGGAATAAAATGCATTTGTGAATCAAAAAGCGGATGCAGATTTATATTCCCACTTAAATCTGCCAAAAGCAAGTAAATGAATACTGAGAGCTCATTTTAGTTCAGGAAACAATTTATGAGGACACGTAGGTGGGTGCAGGTACTCTACATGAGCAGTCTCAAGGGGAATTAGCAGCTGCTTCTGCTCTTCATAAGAAAGAATAAATAAACTAAACTGAAAATTAGCAACACCTCATTAAATGTAAAACCATCCACATATAAAGCAGCTAGGACTCAATCCTTAAAAAATTCAAAAGGTGCAGTGTAACGTGAAAGCCAAAGGAGCTTTTGTCATCCCATCACAAATTATTTAGGCTTAGACTGTGGCATCCCGCCAAAGCTCAGAGATGGAGCAGTTGTGAGCCACTTTCCCTGGCAAAAGTTGCCTTCTGACCTCAGGTTTTTCAGCCTTCTTCAGTACTCCAAAACCTCCATCTCACATCCCTAAGTCCCCACCTCGCTCCCTGGTGCAAGATTACACTGCACTGAGGAGAATCTGTCCCATGCAACGTGTCCAACCAGTACTTAAGGACTATTAGGAACTTCCTCTATTTCCAAGAAAGCCTGGATGCTCCCAGGAAAGTCTGGCAATGCCTTTGGGGCTCCTCCTGTAACTGCTCCTCACTGCAGCTCAACTCAGGCCCCATAAATGCATCTACTTCCTAGTACAAACCAATTTCCATGAGTGTTGCACGTAAAAATGAAAATTTGGCACCAAGAAGTCTGTGAGGAGCTGCAGTTTCTACTCTTCTATCACTACCTCATCTTCTCTCTGCTTTCCTACACACCAAGTTGGGCATTATCACAGACAAGCTCTTCTGTGGACTCAGGATTATTTGCTCAAGAGCCACGCAGCAGCAGCACTGCACACATGTGCAGAGGGAATGGCCTGGAGCCTGAGCTTCTGCTTGGGTTCCTTCCCCTCATTTTCAGATCACACAAAGTTTTGGTTTGGAAGGGGCCTTTAAATGTTGGATAGTCCAGTCCCCTTGCAATGAGCAGGGACATCTGGACCAGGTTGCTCAGAGCCCTGTCCACGCTGGCCCTGAGTGCTCCCAGGGATGGGCAATACACCATCTGGGCAAGCTAGCCAGTGTTTGCATTACTCTTACTGTAAAAATATTCTTCCATATATCCAATCTGAAAAAAACCCTCTAAGTTTAAAACTTTTGTCCCTTGTCCTGTCACAACCAGCCCTGCTGAGAAGTCTGTCTGACCCCTTCTCTCTCATAACTCCCCTTATGGAAGTTTCCCCTTTTTTATCTTTAATCTATTGATGAAAGTTTCCATAGAAGAGTAGGCAGTCCTCATTATTCCCATTGTGGAGTCTCCAGCCTAATGGATAATGGTGTGTGTGACTTCCAGTCACCTTTAAACACTTCTACCACCAGACATTTCAGAGATGTTTTGGTTTGGACTTGTAAACTAAAACACTTGGATTAGTGTCAGGTTTGAAACTCCATATCCCCTAAGCTGTGTGGGGTTTGTTGTTTGTTTTTTTTTTCTTTATTCAAATCAGTGTTTTCATCACACAGGAGATTAAGTGCTGATCACCCATTTCAGAGTTACATATGACTACCAAGACCATATATCTGTCTTACAAAATACCAACCCTTCTTAAACCCTTGGCAGAACAGAGATTGCCCTCTGGTCTGATAGAGCTCTTCCATTAAATTGTTTCCCAAGGACAAGCTCTCATCTCTGGTTAGTGCCAGAGGAAAGGTGATGCCAGGTAAATCGTCTCTGGTACTGTGCCACCTAGGTTTTCCTTGGAGAACCACTATTCAATCTCTCTGTTTGGTTTTGGACTGAAATTATAATACTAAGTGGCTCTTGATCTACTCACAATACATGGACTTAGAAAAGGCTGAAATGCAACTATCAAGAGAAACTGTGACAGAGAATACACTAGGGTTTACATCTGATATTAATCTTCATAAGTAAGAGAGCCAGTAACTCTTAATTTTATATGCTTATAAATAAGAAAATCACTACATTGGCTCAGTTTTGACTGCATATTAAATTGAATGAGTGAAGAAAAATCTCTTACTCAACTTCCTTGCTTTACTGTTATTTTGAGTTTTCTTTCAACTCCCTCCAACAGGCTTTTGAGGAGGTTGGGGTTTTGACATTATTTCCTGACACTCATGCATCAAAGAAGTTAATGGCCTGTAAAAGGCATCAAGGAGAAGGTGCATCTTACAACTTGTGAGTCATTAGCAGCATTAGCAGCACCCTGAGGTGGCAGAGAAAGCTAAAACAGTGCCAGCTCTCTTATGGAGCAATTTCAAGATACACAAGTGAAACATCCTCAGGTATGACAAGAAAGCAGGAATTTGCCTGCATACAGCCCAGAAGAGAGCGGGTAACTCACATTGGGGCAGAAGCCTCTCAAGCCCAAATGCATCTCCAGTACATGAATTCATGCTGTATTAACAGCAGCCATCTAAACAGACATGATAAGAAGTCACCTAAAACCATCCTTCACATAAAACATGTGAAAAAATTTGTACCTTTGTATTTTAGCAGCAAATACTTCAGTTTAAGGAAATAGTAACAGATATTCAAGGTTTGAGTTTCCAAATATTTAGGGCTATAACTTCACTGAGCCCTGTGGACAATGTTCCTGAAGTCATCTATTGTGTGCTAACACACCCAGCTGCCCAAGTGTCTGCAGGATGAGATGTTTTACTCATTACAAGCATAAATACAAAGGCCAGCAGGGACCATTACAGTCTGGGCTGACCTCCTGCATAAAACACACCATCAAATTCCAAATGTAATATAATTAGGGATCTCAAGTCTAACTGATAACAGCAGCAAATGCCCCACAGAGACTTTAAAAATGTGTCAGGCAAATTTACACATTGAAGGTATGCTTTGATGTGTGTCACTGAAACATCACCAGAGCTAAGCTCATTCATGCCCAGAAGATCCTGGGTTTTTTGATTATTATTTTAAAAAAGCTGTTCCTGACAGTATTCCTGCTTCA
The DNA here is from genome assembly GCF_051311805.1 of Agelaius phoeniceus. Lineage (NCBI taxonomy): Eukaryota > Metazoa > Chordata > Aves > Passeriformes > Icteridae > Agelaius > Agelaius phoeniceus. Next base: position 12,497,842 of record NC_135276.1, read on the forward strand.
GGGAAAGCTACAAGGACTGTTTATTGCTCATGTCTTTTCTTAATATTTTTTAAGCCCCTCTCCAGGCAATGGCCTAAGATATTTTTCTGGTTTTGTTATTTACTTGCCTGAAATGACTGTGAATATGGTGCCTGAGGGTTCCTCAGGCTCTCCAAGGACAGAAACTGACACAGCATTTTTTATTTTTTAACCCTCACAATATCAATAGCCTCGATTATGTTGGTTTTTCTCTCCTTTTTAATTACTTTTAGCTAAGTGGGCTTGGAAAAAAGCTCTTCAATTAACCCTTACTCACTAAGATATTTCAATTTTTATTAGTATTTAAACCATTGAATCACTTATTTCATCACCCAAATTGGCTGTGCTACATTTTTCTCCCCAGTGGAAAAATTATGCCTGGATAATCATTAGTGTCATCAAATTACAATTCCATGGAGAGCCAGATCATGTGAATATGCCAACAGTAAAAGAGGAATGGCAAGTTGCCCTGGACTTCCTGGGGCTTGAGTTGATCTGTTTTGGTGTATTTGCCTGTTTTGAGGGTTTTGGGTAATATTTTATGGTTAGTTACAGGAAGGCTGAACTTCTTTCAGGAATCAATAACAGATTTTAAGGGTTCAACTCTTTTGGTACCAGTTTATTCTTTCACAGTGATACTGCTGAGGTGGAACTGTGAGTAACACTCATCTTCAGCCAATTTCTAGCAGGGGCCAAACCAGAGCCTGAGCTCAGCCTAAACCCAAATTCTGCTTTCAGTGAACAGGTACTGGAAACCATTTCTTAGGGTAATTCTAAATTTGTGTAATACTGAGTGCTGAGTGTGGTATTTAAGTCAGTAATGTATGCAAAAGCATCATGAGACACAACACACAGGATATTTCCCCTGTGGAGGCACTGATGCTTTGGGCAAGAATGTGGAAACTGGTAGAGAGTTGAAAGCAGCAAAGCCATGTGAATTATATTAGTTCCCATCCATTAAATATTCATGAACATGGGCTGATATTCATTAATTTGGCACAGATCAAGCTACCCTGAATGACTAGCTCTGGACTTCTAGCCAAACAATTCCTACAGTTAAACATTTTCCTAAATGTGACGTGATTTATTTAAAGAGATGCCTTCAAAATGATCAAGTTACTGAGACTTTGTGTATCACATTGCAGCTTTAAAAACTTGGTGCCCTCCCTTTTCCCCTCCAAATCTGCCCTGGTTATGAACTCTCAGTGCTGTGGTTTATAGTGGCACTGCTGGGACACGGCTTCAATCAGGCTGCAGTGGTGCTGTCAGGTGCTGCAGCCAATTATCTGAAATGTAAATGTTTTAAGAAAGGCAGCACCTTTTGTCAGGACTAAAATGATTTCCAGCCTCTGGTTCATTGTTTCAGTACCAGAAGCACATAACTCAAAAACATTAAACATACAGTAAAACCATCACATGTTGATTTACACATAGATATTGATTAATGCTATCAGTGGAGTATTTACCTTAATCAATATTAAAAGATGCTACCAGTGATTTAAGGGTTGAGTTGGCTCAAAGTAGTCAATAAATGTTTGCATTCATAATCTTAAGCTTATATATTAGTTGTTCATTTTCCCCACCCTGATAAACAAATTTGGTAGGAACATTTTGCTACCAAAATATCATCTCATCTCCATTTATATTTGAGAGCCCATTTCTCAAACTAATGCCAAAAATATTTTATAATTAACATGTACAGTCACCTGCACCATTTCACACACAAAATCCTTTTTGGGGCATTATCACTAAGGGATAGAACTAGGTGCTGTGTGCTAATGATGACAAAACATAGAAGATGCAACAAGTTGTTTCTAAGCAAAGTGTCTTTCCTGAAATTCAGTGAGAGGGGATTTCTCTGTTACCCAGCAACCCATCCCATCTCCAAAGCCACTGCAATAAGCTGCAACTCCAAAGCTGCAAAAATTCATTTCAAGCTCACATTTTACCTTCCTTCATGACAAACTCCTCGTAATTCACATCTTCATTCTACTCAACTTCAATTCACAATTACACTATATTCCTATTTCTATAATGCTGTTTCTCCCTTCATTGTGTTATCTGAGACACCAGTCATGATATTATTGGAATTATCCCTTGTGAAATCCATTTTTTGTGATTTATCAATCCTCAAAGCAACTTTTAATTCTAAATCCAAGCACCACTTGGATTTTGCTGCCCTGGATTGTTACAGACAGCTGCACTGGATAGTTACAGACAGCTTGAACATGTAGAGAAAACTAATTTCGCTTTTGCACAGACTCATTCAGGCATGAACAAAACAGGTCACTTCTCTTAAAGAAACTATGTAGCTTCTTCCACTGATAACAGGCACAGAGATTAACAACATATCTACTTTATGTCTAATTTTTAAGCATCTTGAATCTTGCTAATTCCACTGATTTTACCATGAAAAGTTATTTTGGTCATGTAGCAACAAAACATTCCCAAATTCTCTGCAGCCCTACACTTCCCAGAGTCTCCAGCAGTTGCAGGCCCCCAGCAGCAGCAGCAGCCCTGCACTCCAGCCTCCCTCCACAGCTGGCCCTGACCCTGGCCTTGTGCCAGGAGGGCTCCCCGTGCCCTCAGGCTGAGGCTGCTCACTGCATTTCATGGCCTTGGCCACTGCCCTACCATAGAAGGGCTGTGACAAATAATTCCCTTCTGCGCCTTCTCGCCAACTCAGCCATGCTGGTGCTAATCCCCAATGCCTCATTTTTACCACATTTCAGGCTCTCAACCTGAGATCATCCCAGGTGCTACCAGTGCTCTGGTGGTACTCAAGGAAAACCCCAAGGAATAATTAATGTTCCAGTGTTATGCCCAGGATGCCATCTTGAAATCATGGTCCCTCCCTCTGGGAGCTTGAACCAGATGAGAAGTCACTGCCTCCAAAAGCACTCTCTCCATGGACATGACCTGGGAGTTTTGTGACAAGACTCAGCCAGGAAACTGAAGCAAAACTATCCAGGATCATAAAACTTTCTTTTTTTTAGATGTTGTGTGCATCAAAGTGACACAATATCACATTTCCTATAATGCATGCCACACCGTGATCCATGTGTGAGCTCACTTTGAAGACTTGGGAAACAACAATTCGAATGCATGTTTTGTTTGTGGGGTTTTTTGCTTTGGTTTTTGTTGCTGCTGTTTCTGATGGGCCAGAGACAGTTTCCATGCTCTATCAGCCTTAAATTGCAGAGGTGTCTTCCTCCTCAGGCTTTTCCTCCTGGCCCTACTTTTTCATCTAAAACATGCAGAATTTTGTGACCTCAAAAATGGCTCAGCCTCCTGCCCCAGACCAGCCTCAACTGCAGCAGAACCAGGCTGAGAATGAGGGCAAATGCAGAGAGCTCTTCTGTAACTGGAGCTCTTGGAAGCAGCAAGGATACAGGAATGAGTAGTGGGTTGGGGAATTGCCCCTTCGACTTCTTAATCTACTTTAACAAACCTCCTTATTTCCCCTTGATTTAAGGGACTGTTACACACAGTAGCTCTCAGCTACATTAGCCTGCAAGCAAGGATATAGAGGATTGATAAATCACCAAAAATGGATTTCACAAGGGATAATTCACATGGGCAGGGGAAGCACGTCCCTTGTGTGTCCTGAGGAGAACACAAAGGGAATGCTTCATAAATCTTCAGAACCTTTATGAATTAGGTTCTAACTTCAACTGATTTTACAACTGTAAAATGGAAAATATTTATACATAATAGAGTTACCTCTTATAAAAGCAATATTTACCTATTTATAAATTAGAGTATCCTTTCACTTCACATCACATTATTGCAAACAAAAATAATTTCCTGCTCAACTACTGTGCAGCAACAGTTCCTGAAAACATTGTGCATTGTTTACAGACAGAAATTGTATATCATAGAGCATAGGCAGCAACAAAAACATCCTAGCCCAAACCTCAACAAGACCCTCAGCTTGGCTTTGGTAGAGAAAATTGTGTTGCTACAATCTTTAATAAGTAAACTTCAGTTGGATCTCATTGCCAGAGAATTGTCACTTGAATATCTTTGGATCTTTCCTCATTTTTGAGCTAAAAGCAGAAAAATCATCCAGATTAACAAAGCAAAGCCCATGAAAAACTAAATTGCAGTTTAATTGGATGCCTGTGCTAGATATTTGGCAACACGTCAACAAATCTGAAGTCTGAATCTTCAACATCTACACACATCATGAAATCATTCTGCCAGTGGTACAGAGTGAAAAGTGGCTATAAAATGCTCCCATATCACAAAGGTAATAGCTCACAGCACAGCAGGTACTAAATCCAGTATTAACTACTTATTGCACAGAGGGGAATGGGCTAAAAATACTTTTTAAAGAGAAGCAGCAAGTTCCAATCCCCTTATTGGTGCTTGCCTAGAATTAAGATTGGAAAGACAAGCAGAAAGGAAAAGGGCCAAGGAACTGAGCTTACTGTGATCAGGCTCAAGCCACATGCTTGTGATTAGACATTGGAAATATCCTTTTTGACCCCAGTAAAGCTACACTGTCTGTGAATTTTGGGGCTAGGCTGTTGTCTGTTCCCTGGCTTCCCTACTGTCATTCCTGGAGATGTGGGAGTGGGAACTGGAAGACTTGGAAAGGACAACCTCAATTCTCAATGGCCAGGAGTTCTGCTCTGCTGTTCTCAGTTGCCAGAATTGCTGTGGAAACATCCTGGGTAAATAAATAAGAGTCAGACCACAGCAACTGGCTCTGGCATGCAGTGAGGCTGTGGAGGCCATGGCCTGTTCTGGAGCACCAAGCAGAGATTCCCTGGTGCACTGCTGAGTGGGGGACGTGGCTGCACTTGCACATACACAGACTCCCTTCTGCTTCTGCCTTAAGACAAATTAAGGCAACATTTGGCCCAGATATCAGGTGAGGTGTCAAATTAGGGGAGATGGATTCGTTCTCTATACAGAAGACCCCCTTAATACAAAATAATATATGTGCACCCATTTATAACAGGTGTTTAATCTGTGACAGCTTTTCTGGCCTGTGGAAATTCTATAGCATTCTTTCTTCCTTGTCACTGTTATAATATTTTTAAATGCTGTTTTTCTTTCCCCCACTAAAAGGAAAACATTTCTCAGAAGCAGTAGTGGGCTGCTATAGGGCTATAAAACAAGTTTGCACAGACCTGTAACACGTTGAGCCACAAGACATGACACTGTGTGTTTTATGGGGCAATTAATACTTGCCTTGGGAGCACCATGAGGTATGAAGGCCTGTCAAACTCACCCTGGTATATCTGAATGCAAGTTGTAAAGCTGCATTTAGCATCTTGAAAAACAAATATGGAATTAGCTTGCTGTTTTTTTAACCTGCCCCAGCCAAAGAATGGAACCTTTCCTCCAGGAGCCAAGCTCAGAGCAGAGGAACATCAGGAAGGAACACTAACAGCAGAAGACACCAATTTCTAACCTACATTTACATTCTGTGGTCTTGATTTCTGGGTTGATGTTGCATTTCCCAATATACCCTCACTTCACTAACACCTTCTTTTAGGGGTTCTGTTCCACAGTTTGTTCTGCAGTCTTACAGAGCATTTCCTATGTGCATCCCAGTGCCAGCATTTATTACACAAGTGCAGGGCACAGAGCTGTCACATTACCTGCAGCAGTTACAGCCCTGTTAAAATAGCCGGCCTTGTTGCACCTTCATGTTTATGGTCCTTATTTGAACAGTGGCTGGAGCTGCTGCAGGGTTTGGAGGAGGCAGTTTGGCAGGGGGCAAGCCCAGAGAGCCTCCCCTGTCCCTGTGAGAGGCAGCCAGGCTGTCAGATTCATAAAGCACTTCAAGCCCCAGTGTGCACAGGCACAGCAGACTTCTCACAACTGCTTCAAGTTTCCAGCAACAGCCTGGCTCCCGCTGTGCTGCACAGCACCAGCCCTTACCCCTCCTCAGGTATTTTGGGACAGCCCAGCAGGGCTAAAGAGACCTGGAACAACTGCAGCAAACATCACCCCCCACTCCACTGCTGAAATCCATGGAATACAGGGGGATGGAAGAAGTGCTGCTATCCACAGATGCACCCTGGAAACACTGCAATGCAGGGCAACAGCCACAAGTTAAAAGCTCCCTGAAACAAAAATATAGCAATGCAAAACTCACTGAAACAAGCAGTAAATATCACAATGCAAAACTCACTGAACTTGCAGCAGAGTACTCCTAGGCAAAGCACAAGTAATTTATTCCTCATGGGATGTATTGTACTGGGATTGAGAAGCAAGAATGGAGTCCCGAGACTCACTAGCAATGTCAAGGCTCCTCAGGGCCAGATCCTCAACTGCTCTAAGTCAGCACTGCCTTATGAAGTCCATTATTGTATCAAAACCAGGGCCCTGGGCTCTCACACCTCCAGTCAGGATCCTCACATGCCAGTGTTCTCATGATTAAACCTCTAGAGTTGTGAAAAAACACAGTTTATTCTGGAATGTCATACAGAGTTATTTGCTAGTCTTGTTGTTTGAGATGTAAAATGTCTTTTTCATGGAAGATGGCTTTGGTGATTTGTTTTTGTTTTAAAAAAAAATCTTTTAAATACAAGGTTCTTTCAAAAGCATTAGAAATAGATGCCAGAAAAAACAGCCTTAATAGGAGGAAACAAGCAACATTTTGCTGCCAACTTTTATATTAAACACAAATATTTTTTCATCTGAGGATTATTTGATGGGTATGGGGGAGAACACAAAAAATTTTACACCACCAATTGTAGCTATGTCTCCTGAATTTTAAGTTTGGCAAGTACAGAATTAGGTATTAGCTACATGATTCACCAGTGCTTTTAAGTAATGTCCACACAAAGCACCTCCATCCAGCTGCAAAGCCTGAAAGTGGATCAAAAAATTTTGAAAAACAAACTCTCCCTAGACTGATGTGCAACTTAAAATGTGAATATTTTGACTGTTTATTTTGTTTTTACTATTATTATCCAGAGAGGACTATGTACCTGTCCCGAGCAGCTCTTGTGCCTTTCTATCAAACTTCCATTGACGTCCAAAACCTTTTCTTCATAAAGCACATTAAGGAGAAAGATTACAGTAGCACACATAGTAAAGGACTTGGTGTTAAGGTCCAGCCATGTTCCTGAAGCAGAACTTTGTGCTGAGGTCCAGCCACATTCATTTCATAAATAGAATGCAGAAAATTAAATCATTCATTCACAATAATGGGACTTACGGTGGCAGACTGGGAATGGACCAAAACCAGGTCTGAAACACCAGTTTACCTTCCTGAGCCCCAAATCCCTCTGTCTTGGTGTCACCAAAGAGGTCCCAGATCTGCTCCATGACCACTGCTCTGGGCTGTAACAAGTGAGATACTACTGGTGCTAGCAAGGGTACAGAGACAATGCAAGTTTCCAGATAGAGATATTTGTCTCCATTAACCTGCCACCACTGCTCACTAATCACAGTCACATTAAATAGATGTCAAGGAATATCAATTTCTTTGATTTCTGAGGGCAAATTAACCCAAAATGTAGGCATAAAAATTCCAGCACTTTTCCACAACAGGTTAGCATCCACATTCCTCCTGCATCCCATCAGACATTTTCACACATACTAGAGATGACACACTGTTTACTAAGGAGGTCAAAAACCTAAAGAAAACTGTCCAAGAATATTGAAAACACTAGAGGCATTTGACATAATTTATTGCACTAAAGAACTGGGGAACAGGAAAAGGTTGATGTAATAATAACATTAGCAGGAACTATAGTCCATGCAAGCCAGTGCTAAATAAAGTGCCAATCAATAGCTCTTTTATTAGTAGGAACAATCAATGTACAGCAGGCAAGCCTGGCCAATTAAGCTTATCGACTGACCAAAGAGGAGCAGGAAGCATTCTTTCCTCAGTTTTGTTTTCCTTTCTGTAAGTGAGAAATGAGCTCCAGTTTTATCACTGGATTCCCACCAAGGCATCTCCAGGAGTTCCTGTGGAGTGGAAACGCTGACAAAAAGCAGGCTTGAGCTATCTCGGTATCCTTTAACCCAGGGTCAGACACAAGAACCAAAATATTCAAGGGTCACTTACAAAGTAACATTTTTCCTAGTGACTGTAAGAAGTTGAGGTGTTGTTCTTCTAGATGAAGGGGAGAGAACTGGTAAAGGAAGAAGGCACAGTCCCCTAGCAATGCTTAACCATTAACAGTCCTGTAAGACCTTAGGAAATTAAGCCTATTTGTTTCTAATTCCCACACGCACAGCCTGAACTTCATAAACCTCCCAGTGTGAAGCAATGCCTGTGCCTTTCTTCAAAGAAAAACAAAAGCCAAAACTACACCTCCACTAAAAATTATACAGAATTTAAAGTCTCACTTTATAATGGCTGCTGGAAACAACAGGAGCTTCAATATTCCACTGTGAGTAACAGTACAGATGCAAATAGGATATTTATTCACAATACCCTACTCTCCCTTGCTGCTCTGATCCCCCTTCCTTCATTATCTCTTTCCAAAGGAAAAAGTTAGAGGACCAGATAAGATGTGAATTCTCAGCATGATCAAATAAACACTGTGTGGTGGTCACAGGGAAAGAAAACATTGTAGGGACGAATGGTAAAGATTACATTTTACAAAGAATCACACACAGAATTAGCAGCCCAGATGCTGATTTCCCATTGATGTCAGTTGGACAGGATTTCTGCAGCCTGGCTTCTCAGCAGGAGCAGTGCTGCATCCACCCCTGCAGTCCATCAGCCACTTCTGTCTGCCCCTTTAACTTATTATTGAATTCAGTGAATACAGCAGAGTTCACCAGGTTTATATCCCTTCAGGTCTGCTGCTCTTGGAGCTTTACAGGTATTTGACACCTCAAAAAAGTCAGGGGAAGAGGGGAGAGATTCTCAGCATGTTTAACTACAGGCACTACAGGACAGACCAGTTTCCAGCTTCCTATCAGACAGCTCCCCAGCTGTATCTAATTCAGAAAATATTTCAGTAATCAGCAGAACACACCTTTAGCATCAGTCAGACAAATCCCTAAAGTTACAGGCAAGCATCTCATTTCTTATATTGATGGTGTTTGCCATTTTCTTCTACTTGCATATAAAACTTAACCTAGAAGATTAAAAAGAGCAAATCAAATAACTTGGCATTGTATCTAAATGTCACAAGGTTCAGTCTTTCCTACTGCAACTCAAAACAGGTCTGACTGCTTGGACTCCAGCTCCACTGTCTTGCCTGACCCTACTTTTAGCACCATGGCCTCAGCTGAAATTCACCATCAGTCACACATGCACAAGTTGCTTTTATTCACTAGTCAAAAATCAACTTAACACAGTAACTCATTTACTTGTAGCTTTCCTCACCTACATTTGTGAGACATTAAATACTGTAACTCCTGGCCTCCTATATTATGGCAGTTTAGGCTGGAAAACGAGGCAACGAACAAAGGGGAGGATAAAAATGCAAAGCAGGCATTTCCATTTGGCTTTTTATACACCAGCTCATAAGAGTTTACAGAAGACAAGAAGCTTAACAAGGAGCAAGACAAGGAGCTTACTTGGACAACACTAACAACCTTGAGGAACAGAATAAAGTAATCCAGTTTTTAAAAAGTGTTTCAGTCAACCCCTCTGGCATAGCTTTACAGGAGCTCAAGAGGCTGCAGAGCTTCTAAAAAAGTCAGTCCTTGAACCAGCTGCAAGAGGAAAATGCTTCTCAGTCTGGTTTATTCACTTCCTATTGGTGAATTCCCATTTTGTCCAAAAGAAATTTTTTTGCCCAGGTTTTTCCAATTTTCTCCAGAATCTCTTTCTTGAATCAGGTCTGGCTACTAGACTCAGAGAGACATGAAGGTTCCTTTTGGATAAAGGTGGTTTGCTCTCTCATGTCCCTGAATGGTTCTCACATCAGGCACATGTATTCTGTCATGAAATATAGAGAGAATTAAAGACCTGGGGTCACTGCTTTGCATCAAGCACAGGCCACTTCCAGAGGAAGCTCTGCAATCCCTATCCACCACACTTCTCCAGCAGAGCTTTACTTCAGCGTTGTGCTGCGCATTACTGTGACAGCAAGAAACTACTGCAGGTACAGCCAAACACCTCTGGAACATGATGGGCATGTGGGGCACTCAGCCCCGAGCTTTACTCACCTTCCAGAGCTGCTCTTTGCCTCTCTCTGCACACCCATCACCTCTCTCGTGGCAGACATGCAGCAAGGTCAGTTCATGGCCTGGTTTGTCACTGCTGGCCCCAGGGGACAGGCTCACTCCTTCAAAGTGGCTCTGTAATGCAAAGGAGCACATTCTTAGCTTGGGTTTACTGAATTAACTGGGCTAAATATCAGGCCAAAAGTATTTCCCAAAGCAAAGCTCGCCATGAGCTCCATGGGGGACTCCTGTCTTCAGGTCTTTGTAAAGCCAAACCCTGATCCTGGAGTACTGCTATTCTTCTGAGACTTAAAGGCCAAGAGACCTCAACCCAAAGCACCAGAACTTTCTGTAGAGGAAACACATTCTCATCTTCTTTTTTTTTGTAGCTTAAATACTCCAGCCTAAACCTTGTGCCTGACCAAAGGAGCTAACCTTGTGACAGACTGGGTAAAATCAGATTTGCTAGCAAATACAAGGCTTGTCAACATTGCTGAGCAAACTCATTATGAAAGAGCACTTTAGGATTTGCCCTGGTTTTTTTCTGAATTCATTAGAGGGGCCTCAAATGTACCCCACATCATGGCCAGAACTCCCTTCTGGACTTCCATTCAGAAATCTGCCCTTTTGGCAGAAACAACTTGTTCCAAAGTAAGATGCAGGACTACACACTCAACACACCGTCAATGGGTCTGTAGAGATACAGGACATGTGCTACAAAAACCAATCAGCTGTTCAGCAAAATCTTTGTTCCACCTCCCTTTCTGAATACATTTTAGCAAATTTTAAAAACAACAAAAAAACCCCAAACAACAACCAGAGACCTTCAGGAAACAAGACCTTCCCAGGAAGGCCCTTCTGTGAGTGTGGAAGGTGGAGCCTCAAAGCTCAGCATTCTTCCTCCTCCTGCTTTACGTGCTCTGCGTCTCTTCACTGTTACATTCCCTTCTGAACTGCACAACAGATGGGAGCAGTTGGTTTTTAAAAGGTTTTTATTTTCTGATTTCAATTTTTCATGTGTCTTTTGAATTTGGCACAATACCATTCTCTAGTGAAGAGGAGACATTGTGTTAAGCTTAATTATCAAAGGCTGAAACCCAGCAAGCAATCAATCATTTAGTGACATGCTCATGCTTTCACTGATTTGAAAAAATATTTTTTTGTGGCTATTGAAAAAAGGAAAACAGTCAGAGACAAAAACAGAATCACTCACTTTGCAGCATATCAAAATATCAAAACTGTAGGGAGATGAGTGAAGAATGTTCATTTGTTTTTTCTGAAACTAAATCCAACTCTTTTTGGCATGTGAGCCCGGAAGTTGTGTAAGATGTGTTTTAGTGTAAACATGATCTTTCTGTCGAGGTTTGCCTTATAATTCAGGCTGAACAGTCACAAAACTTGTTCCTAAATGACTTTTCTAAAGAGTCAAGGTTGCTTTGTTCTTTAATTTTCTTTAGTCTTTCTACCAACCCCCCCCTTTTTTTTTTTTTACTGCCAGATAAGTGCTCTGGCAGCTGCATTCCTGGGGAACACTGACATCCAGTGGAGAGCTGGGGTCATCCCCAGAGCCCACGCAATGGCCCCCAAGTCAGCAGCCCCCCAGAACACTGAACTCTGCAGGAGATGCCTCGAACTACAAACCCTGAGCCACAGACAGAGGCTCAGCTCAGCAGCAGCCTGAGCCACCTTCAGCTGCAACTGCTATTTTGCCTCCTAAATTCCCACAAAGGTGATCACATTCCTGGCACTGTTAGTTCTAATGGTGTACACACAGAGCTTAAATGTGGGGTTTGGGGTGTTTTGGTTTGGGTTTTTTTCAGTTGAGGAAATGCTGAAAGAAAAACCACTTTTACCCACTGACCAGCAACTCCACCATGCTTGCTTCTGCTTTTTCAGTGATACAGGATGACAAGGCCCATGTGTTTAAACAGCACTGTATTTCAAATGATAGTGTATAGCCAACAGTTAACATTGTTTTTCTTTGGAGAAACAGAGTCTCTATAAGGTCATTCTGGTGTTATCACCCAGAATAAAGGCATCTGATATCATTAGCCTGGCCGCAATGTAGATGCATTTGCAAGTTTACTCGACAAAAAAGTTGACCAAATGCAAACATCAGACCAAACAGTCTGCAAAACAGGTCCACAAAACCTATATAAAAGTGGAATTGTCTTGTTGCTTTGTAACAGCACCATAGATCCATTTTTTTGCCTTCTTTTGGTACCCTGCACTGTTGAGGAGCATTACAAATCCTGCTACAGCAGAGGACAACAAAAATCATGGTGCTGGTACCATTGCCTCCAACCAGGGTAGACTCAGGTCTGAAGAAAGAAGAGCTGCACTGCAAGCTACAATCAAGAATGCTGTTTCACAAGGAAATGCTTGATGTTTCTAAGCTAGTTTTCTTTCTGTACTGCATGCCAGCACCAAGTTTCAATAAATTGCATCCTACCACCCCAAAATTGGGCATACTCACCCCATTGTATGTAAGGCTAACCACAAGCTTGAGCTCTGAGGGAACTTGAACCTGGGTTCCCATATCCCCAGGATATCCTTGCAGCTATTTAGGGTGAATGCTCTCATTTTGTTCCCTCCCAAGACACTCTCAGACAGATCCATTGTCACAAAAGCTTTCTTTCATTCCATCAATATTTCCAAAGAAATCTTTTACCAGGAGCTCCCAACCAGCTCCAAGTGACTGCATGTGACATTCTGACCAAGAAACAAGCCACACTGTGCTCTGCTCCACAAAATGTAATTTTAAACCAACTCCTAAACTTGTTTTCAAAATCCTCCAGATTTACACGGGTAAAAATGAGATCAAGTTGTGTCACATGTTTCTTGGCTTGCTATGGTACAAATAACAGTGCAGTTGTATCCTCTGCAACCCACACTGAGAGAGCATATGCTCCTAATGGTATCCTTCAGTTCTTTCCTATCAAGAACAATACTTCAGGACAGCCTAACCACTATCACATTTTCTTCAGAAGGATTTGTGTGTGTGCTTAAAAATAGCAGCAGGGAGTGGAGACACTTTAGAAGGATGTACCAAAACCCATGTTAAGCCAAGCCCACAGCTGGGACCAGGGAACATGCCAAACACCCAGCCTTTGTCTTCCAAAAGGAAGAGTCCCTGCTCCAAAGGTGAACAGGAGACACCTGTTTACTCACAAAACATATGACAATAAAATCATAAAGTCTTTACCAAAGCTCATATTATTTTAACCTATTTTTCAAAAGAATATATAAAGATTTTGAATGCTGTGACATGCTGGTTTTCTTCCTTCAAGTCTGGCTATTTCTACCTTATCAAGGGAGGATTATCTCTTTACTGGCTGATTTTTGAAGCATAGGTTAAATAGTAAAAAAAAATTACCTTTTTATTAAAAATTAGTTTTTCAGTGCATCCTTCCAAAGGAAATAATAGTGGATGGCTCTCATTGCTACAGCTAGCAAACTATGTGGTTTCTTTTATGAGCTAAATGAAAGGAACATACAAAATAATCATTATGGATTTGTATGAAATTACTGGGTATGGAATGCAGTAAATCCCCAAACAAGATCTAACTCTAGCTTATAAGATATAATCATCAGGTAAAACTGATGTTTTAGACTGCAGACTGTCCTTTTGTAAGATGCAGCAGAAACCCAATATTTTATCGGAAACCTTGATTTATGTTTAATAGCTCTGCTACCTACTAAAAAAGATCTTGTATTAGCAAATGGGTACAGATCCAGTCCATTAGCTTAGGACAACTGAAAAACTCAAGGGTTTTGTGAACGAATGCAATAAAATATCATTAAATACTGTAGCATGACAAGACAGACAGAAGGTTTGAGTTGAAAGTCAGGAGAAGTGTTTGAAATGAAGTAAAATGTACAATAGATATGTTTAGGTACATCTGGCTTACATTTGCAGTAGGTCGTCAGAGGACCTTAGTGTCTGTGATGTAAATGAATAACAGAGCCCTCAACAATTTAACTGTCATCAGTATAAATGCTTTAACTGGCACAGTAAAGCAAAGCTCTGGGCCTCTTTCTAAATCTCCATAAGCTCCTGGTCTGAATTATAAACTGGGGCTGCATTACCTGAAGATGAAAGCAGCCAGGTCAATTCACTTAAAACCAGAGAATTACCACTGCAAAGCTGTGATGAGCAGCTAAGGAGCATGTGTGTGTGTGTGTGGATGTGTGGTTGTGTTTTTAATGTACAGTTTCACAGAGACAAGAGGAATGTCTGACTGGGCAGTGATTCCAAATTCAGACCAAACAGTTTGGTGAGAAGGGAGGCAGCCACTTGATTTTCAACCACTTGAAGCTCCTAGACTGTAAGTCTAAAGATAACCCACGAGATATTAGATCTCTACTAAGAAGAGGAAAAGAACCGCAAGGAAAAAAGAGTTGCTTCTCTATCAGCTGCTCCAAGCCTGCTGTTTGCAAACATTTCCCTATCAGGCAGCACTCTCCTGGTGAAGAAGCCTGACTACACAAGTTCTGTCAGTGACTTAAAGGGCTTTACTCACATCCTCTCTCCCTCCTTAGGCACACTGCCTCCATCTTCTTTCAGCCTTTGGCTCCCTAGATTTGGGAGGCAGGAATTATCTCCGCACACGCCATAGCACCCATGACAGCACCACCCCAGATGCCACAGCACACCATTTAACCAGCAGCAGCCAGGTGTAGCTCCTCTCCACCTCCCTCTCTTACCTTCAACACTCATTTCAAAGGCACTGCTCCCAAATGTCCAATAGCAAAGAGAGAGACAAAACTGAGTGTGAGATCCCCAAGGCACACAAAACCCAAGCAGGCTTCACTTCTTTGAAATTATGTGAGTTAGATACACTGAATAGCTAATTTGGGCAAGTGAAGGCAACTATACTTAGATGTGAAGGCAGATTGATCATATTTACTGTGATGTGGCCAAATTAGCATATTGTCACCATAACCTTCTGGGCTCAAGTTGAAATTGTTTCCCTCCCCTCCAACAAACACGGAGAATGTTCACTTTTATTATAAATTCCAAACAAATTAATGGATTCCAACATGCATCATCAAATTTATATTTCCTCTTCCAGAGTCCTACCCCTGTAAGTAATCCTTAAAATTCGTCATGAAGCTTTCAAAACAATTTATGCAAACAAACATCAAGCAGAGCTATTTGTATTGGCAGCACATTTCACTTAACAACCTACAACAAGGAACAGATGGTCTGAGCTCTGGAAACAGCTACAAAGAAAACAGTAGGAGCAAGTCCATCAGAAGCACTTTTTTCCCCCAATTTTGTGAAGATTACAGACTTGTTCTTGTTTATTTCTTTGATTAGTCTGTTATTTTATGTACTCATGAATACTTCCCCTGCATTTCATGGAACAAATCCACCAGAAGCACATTCCCCAACTGTGTGTAGTTACAGAAGCACTGCTTTAAGAACTGAACTATCTGTTCCTCACTGATTCAGGGCTCTCTAAAGTGGCAGGGAAGAAAGCGAAACAACAAGCAGATGTTGTACAAGGGATTGACAAATTTAAGCCAAACTGTCTCAGCAATTCATAGTTCTCTCTCCTTTTGCCCAGCCCTTGGTCTCCAATATTAGAACAAAAAAGCAGATGATTCACAGAGTTCAATTAGCGATCACTCAGTGCCATTACCAGTCTTGTATGATATGATGGTCTCCCTCTGCTCCAAGGAGCCCTTCATCCCATGAGGATGAGTGACAAGAGGCCAGCCTGAGCAGGGTGCTAAGGCACAAGCAGGGGAGCAGCAGGATGAGAACACCTACAGCACAAGGAGGGGCTGCAGAGCTGGGCAGAAGCTTGGTTCATGCCCATGTCAGGATCAGAATACTCCTCAAGAAACAAGAGGGCCTCAACTGCTTGGTACATTGTGGGAAGCAGTCTAACAAACAAATACCAGTAATAGTTACTCTGAAGTAAATCAGCAAGGAATAAAATGGAAATTAAGCAAAAATCACTCCAAAGACATTCTTTAATGGAAATATGTTTTCCCTGTATCAACACAAGTTTAAAAAAGTTCTTACAGGAAATAAATACAATACCCAACCATACCTATTAGAAAAGAAAAGTCTATCCCTGATCCCAGCAATCATAACTTATTACTACCACCATCATTTAAGTCACTGTCAGGTCTATCCATGCTTTCTTCACAAAGATTCCTATTAATTAATCTGCAAATACCCCCACCCAGACCTGGATTTAATTTGAATAACATTCGGACAGCCAACATGCTTGCAGAGCTATCAGCCCACCAGCCAAAAGTGCCCTCCTGGAGGCAAATTAGTACCCTAGAGCTAGTCAGGAATGAATGTGGACCATGATGTTAAAAAGAAAAATAAACAAGGAATGAAGGACTTCTGACCAGAGACAATCATGACAGCTTGAAGTAAAAAAAAAAAAAAAAAATCTTTCTGAAGGGCATTAACCAGGGTGGAGACAGAGGTCAATATGGAAAGGTTTGGCTTTGAGAAGTGAAACCATGTTAAATTTCAGTGGAGCAAAATCAAGGACAAAGCAGACCAAGCTGACAGCTTAATAGGACCTTTGAGCATGACAGTTGACTAAACTTTGTTCCACACAACACTATAATTTCATGTTTCATACTCTTGTTAGCGAAGCAATTTCATAACAGGATGACTACAAAGCTGTTTTCACTGGCCCCTCTGGCCCTCTGTGATGGCCAGTTCTTACCAGACACATCTTCTGCTGGACCACTGCACAGGCAAGCAACTGGAACACTCCTGAGGAACAAAACCAACAACACCAGCACCACTCTCTTCCTTGTGCAGCATCACAGATCCAAGCTTTCTGGGGGGGTGAAATACAGCTACTTGCTAAGGCAAAAGCCCAGGCAGACAACATGGATCCCTTCAGAGCAGCTTTTCCCATTACTCATCTGGCAGCAGGAAGAGGAGAGCAAACTCAAGCAGATGATAAAGTTAATCTAACAGTGCTGCTGAGCAAAAGGTGTCTCAGGGAAAACAGGAGAAGAGTATCTGGACAAGCTTTGCCATGCAGACATTACTCCTAGGTTTTACTTGTAAAGAAAAAAGAAAATGTACAAGCTGATATTTCAGGATTTGAACTGTCTGACTGCAGTTTAAACCAATTTGAGAGTAGGTACCACTCTGAGTTCACCATCTGACCCTGCAACATGATACCCAAACTGAGCAAACAGTTTGAAGTCCACTTCAGATTTCTTCATTTTAAGGATTACGATGAAGCATTTCCTGAGATGTCACGCTTTAAACAGCTAATGGCATGTGACAACCGAGTGCTTTTACATTTTACATCTAAAGTTGCAAACACTTGGCCTCTCCCCCAAGCAGAGAAATATGCAGCAGCCCCAAGAGCTTGAAATCTGGGGCCTCACCAGTCTCCTTTTACTTTAGCGTGCACTGGATGCTACCAGGAGCTCTCTCACTGCAAGTGGAGAAATCTTCTTTACAAATGTCCCTCAGTGAGGGCCATGGCACTGGAGGGGGCAGAGGGACACTGACTGTCCACAGTTCCACATTGACCTGGGCCACCCCAGCCTCCCAAAACAGCTGCTTTGTGCCCTTGCCCACTTGCTTTTTCCATAAGATGCACATGGAATGATTGGAAAAGCACACACCAAATCACAAGACAAAGCAGAATTTCAAAGGCACAAGTGGAAGGAGATGCTCAGACCCTCTGGGGACCTCCCCCAGGTGTGTCTTAAGGATTTTGGAGTCCATCAAATAAAATGGCACCATCAGGAAAAAGCTGTCATTTCACACAGGTTTCCCCAGCAGCTCCACAGGCTGGAGGTCAGAAGGGCCCCTGTGTTTTTATGGATCAGAGCCCTTTCTGGAGAAGGCTGCAAGTTCTGGAAGCACTGAAAAGCATATGTATGTCCTGTTTATACACAGAAAAATAAAAAAAAACCTCCATTGACAACCAGTGGAACTCTTGTTTTGGATTAATCTCTATTTCAGTTTGCAAACTGGCTTGTTTGTACTGACTTGTACTTTGAAGTCAGCAATATAATTTCTGAACTACTATAACCAAGAATCACACTTAATTGCTCCACCATACTAAAAAGAGGCATCACAACACACACAAAGCACCAGGACCCAGCTGCTGACTAACCCATGCCCCAGCACTGCTGCTGGGTTTTGCTGAGAACACCAGAGCCAAACTATTTTCAAGCAAAGTTTAAAAGTTGGGATGCTTGCTATTAAGCTTCAAGTTTCCTTCTGCTGTAGAAATGCTGCTTCAGCTGAATTTGGTGGAATTACAGGAGCTGATTAGGTTAACCACTGACTGTGTTTCCTGGAGGGCATCTGAGAACATGCCCTGACCCAAATTATTTAATCTTGATCCAGATTTGAACCATTTAATTTTAAGCTCCACATATCTCCAGGAAACAAAAAAGGTAATACAAACTTCAGAGCAGCTTTCAAATTGGAGAGGTAGCAAGGCTCAGGCCACAAACACAATTGCTCCCAGCCATCCAGGGCAGACACAAAGCCCTGCTGCTCCTGCTCTGGGTGGAAAACTTTGCCAGGGGTGGTGAGGGAGGCAGCTGGGCACACGCTGGCTGTGCTGCAGAACGCTCAGGGGCAGCCGAGCCTGGAGCCCCAGGAGCCAAGGGAAATCTCTGGCCAAAGGAGAGGAGAAGGGTGAAGGAGCTGAGGCAGCCTCAGGCATCACTCCCCAGGATGTGAACTCACTACCTGGCTCCTCTGTGCCCAGACTGAGGGTCCCTGCCCTGTCCCATATTACTTATACCTAGTCAAAGATAAAAATTGACTCCCCAGATTCAACCACAAGCTCCAGCCCAGCCCCAAGACATTTCCCAATAAAAGCATCATTAAAAGAGCTCCAATTACTTTGGTTTGGGATGTTATTTGTCAGACTGAAGGCAGCCAGCCACACTGTGTCAATAATAATGAACTTATTAGCCTAGAAAGGATAAAATATTGATCACCTTGCTGCTTGCTTACACCTTTCAACAGCTTGCTCAGTAACAGCATCGGATGAAAATACCTCAACCTTTGCACAAAGGGATTTTTAAACAGCACAGGAAGCCTGCAAGAGCTTTCCTAAAGTGCACAATGCAGCAGCATGCAGAAGCAAGTACTGCATCTCCTCAGGCATTCAGGGAGGCAGCAGAAGCTGCAAGCTGTGCTAGCAGACACCTCACACCTCATCAGCCCAGGGGGGAGCAGCATTTATTAATTCAGGCCAAACAGCCCTGTACCTCAGCTGTAACCACAGGGATGCATCCACTGAGGTTCCAGATGTTTTTTCAACTTCCCAACATCATGCCTTATACCTTCAAAACTGAATTGCTTAATTTATCTCAGGACTCAGTCCAGCCTCTGAGAGTTTAACCCCTATGTTTTACTACCAACAACACACAAGGAAACCCCAGTTCAAGCGTAACAGTGGGGACAGCACTGCAGAAAAAGGCAGAATGGGATGCTACAGCAAGCTGTGGCCACATCTCCTCCTGCAGCCCCAGACAGAGGGGGAGCATGCACAGCCTCTGGCTGAAGCAGTGAGCAGGACAGAGCTCACCTGGGCAGCAGAGCCCCATCCTGACAGGAGGCCAAAGCATCCCAAACTCAGAACCTGCTCCAAGCCCCCCTCTGCTCCAGGGCCATTGCAGGCTGCTTTTAATTACACCCAGGGCAACACAGCATAAATCCTGAATACACTGACCCTATTTCAGTGAGGGACAGTCATTCTCAGTCTTCCCTCCACAGCCTCCAAGCTCAGCTGAGCAATTCTGAAGGAGCCATGTCCTGGTGAAGCAGCCAAGCCCTCTCCCATACACTCCTGACCTACAGATATGCTTAATATGTTAATTTTTGTTTTGCTTTCAGAACAAAACCTGCCTTTTAAATAAAATTTTAACAGATTCTAAACCAGAAACACTGCACTCCCCTGAGGCATTAAAAAATGCAAACTGAAGACTTCCCATGTGTCGGGGTTATTACTTATTTCCTTCTAAAAACAGAAGAAGTGTTGCAACAGTTGTAATGCTCCAGCTCACTAGGCCAAGAAGATGTTTTCTTTCTGCACACTCATTAACCATGGTGTGGAACTCAATAACTGTTCTAATTTCCTACCTTAAATGTTTTTCTTCCCCCCAGTTTTCATTTTATGCTTCACATTTACATAGGACTACACTCCACCACTTACCTTGAGAATCTAGTTGCTGTCAAACACAATAAAAGGAAAGGAAAGTGTCTGGAATCACAGAAGCTTTAGTGTTGAAAATTTTAATTTTATTTCTAGAAATGAATTTAAGCACTCAAAGCTTTCTTTGTCAGCCACAGATGAGAAACTGATAGGCTTTGAAGGCAAGCAAAAGTTTTTTTTTAATCGAATCTCTCGAGTAAATATTTATGTTAGATGTAATAACAGATGTTATTTCACACCCCAAATTAAATACCAGCTAGTTATTAAACCTGGTGCCATGCCATGAGACTCCTGGGCACAGTTGCCCACAGTAGGGGCACTGTAATGAGGCTGAGCTCCAGGATGGCTCCTGAGCCCCAGTCAGGCTCTGCCATGGCCTCAGGAGTCCTGGAGCTCAAAGACAGATGTGCTCTGTGGGCAGGGAGGAGTCACCCACCCACAGCACACTGCTGCTGCTGCTGCAAAACGCCCTTGCCTTCAAAACACTGCTTTGTGTCTGGTTTGCAAGGACACAGAGCCTGGCACAGAGAGAAGGGGCCCAGCATGGGAAAGGGAAGGGACAGGACCCTCCATGCTCTGGGCAGCCCCCCCAGCTCAAAGCCACTGCATTTTGTGTGTGTGACACAGGTGACACAACCTGTGTGTGAGCACACCAGCCTGTGCTCTTTGGAGCCTTTAAGGTGCAAAGGCACAGCCCATGGATTTCATTTCTGAGCACACAGCAACATTTACACACCTGAGGCCCAACACAGACAGATCCTGCACTGTGCAAAGGCATCCTAATCCTGGACAGGGGACACCAAGAGTGCAGCTCCAGCAGCAAAGGCTGCCAGAACCAACCCTGGGGGCTCCACCAGAGACCCCCAGAGCAGGGCCAGGCAGGCTGGAGCTGCTCTGGAGCACACAGAGCACAGCACCAGCTCCACCAGAGACCCCCAGTGCAGCCCCAGGCCAGCTGGAGCTGCTCTGGAGCACACAGAGCTCAGCACCAGCTCCACCAGAGACCCCCCCAGAGCAGGGCCAGGCTGGAGCTGCTCTGGAGCACACAGAGCACAGCACCAGCTCCACCAGAGACCCCCAGTGCAGGGCCAAGCAGGCTGGAGCTGCTCTGGAGCTGCTCTGGAGCACAGGCACAGCACCAGCTCCACCAGCACATGGACACCCTGGTGTCAGTGGAGGTGACACCACCCTGCAGGAGGTGAGAGGGCAGGAACAGATGTCAATGCTACCTTTTTTTCTCTAAGAATCTTTTTTGGCTACTTGCACAATCACAAGAAGGCTTCAAAGCATGCCAAAGAGTGGGATGATGACACTTCATGGGTGAAAAGGCCCCACATTTCTCTTTTTCCTCTAATAACCACAGATGACAAACCTTTATCTGACCATCTTGCCCTGCCTTGTTGTGTCTTAATGCACATATTTAACAAGATTACTTAAGAGCATGGCACAAGGGATGCCTAATAAGGCAAGAACATTAATTTTGAAAGTTCCACTTTATCTCTTATTACTGCAATATTCTTGCCTGCTGCCTTGGCAGAGCATGAGGGCTGTAAAGCAGCAGGGCTGGGTAGGGGGATTCCTTCACTCCCCTCAGAGCTGCCTCACTGCATGTCATTACAACACTCTGTTTTGGATAAGGCACTTGTGAGTCATTCCAAAATGGAAGAAGGAAAGGGGAAGTTTGGCTGCAACAGCCAAAGCAGCAGAGGGAAGGGATAAAGGAAACATTCTTGGAAATCACTTGTGCCCATAGCACAATGCAAGTACCCAGGCTGGTGAATGGAGCTGGGGCACATTCCCTAACTGATGCCCAGGTGGGCAGAGTTTCTCTCTGGGAACACAGAGAAGTTGAAGCAATCACTCAGCACACAGAAACTCTGCCCAAGCCTGTAGCTGCTCGTGAACAATCCCACTGAACCTCAAGGTAACACCACATGCTCAACATCAGGACAGATTCAAACACAACTCAGTAAGAGAGAATCACCACATCCATCTGTCCTGCCCACACTGGATGTGGAGGGTGAGCAGCAGCCTTGCTGCAGTTCCTGCTGGAAAGGATCATGGAACCCCAGCAGCAGAAACACTGCAGGTACAGTCAGTCAGACAAGCAAGCAATGCTCACAATCCCCTCTCACTCCTGCAGTGCCATCAAGATGGGAGAATTTTCCAGCAAGATGATGCAATTCCAAAAGCACATTAGATCACAGATTGCCATGGTGCAAAATAAGGCACGCTCATGCTATTGGCAGACCATCATATTTTCCTGTGTTCATCAGGATAATAAAACAGAGTAAAGCTTCTCAAACACAAAATTAAGCCAAAACTCTTGCAAAAAGGGGATAGGAATAGTGCTGCATCTCACTATCTATCAATGAAGAATACAAGCATATATCTTCAAAGGAAAGACACATCCATAGTATGCTAAATACAATAAGTATTAATTAAATAATTATTAACAATCAAAATCTAATTTCTTTCTGTCACTTTCTGATATCTTAACTAAAGGCATATTTGCAATACTATTATAACAAGTTACAGTTCAAGCAATAGAGCTGCTTGCAATAATTCAGAAACATGTACACTTTCATATGAATATATCATGCCTAACTAATGAGATTGCTCATTTCATAACTTCAGTTCCATTTTTATTATTTCATAAAACTGGAAGTCCTTATCCATTTTATGAAAAACACCTTTGTGAAATTCATTAAATAAGCATAAAAAATTCATTAAACAAGTGAATTGCATTCATGGCTGCTTTGATGCAAATGCCCTTTAAGCAATGTAAAACTCCATATTGATTTAACCTTTCATGTTCTGATATTTCCATGTGGAGATATATATATAAATATATATATAAAAATCTTTATTCAAGGAATGAAATTAAGTGCTGATCCCTTGATCTCCAGCCAGGGTGAGGTAGATTGGTCAATTTGAATAGTCATTGCTGATCAGCAAACAGCTGAGTTTGTATTAAAACACAGCAGTAGTATTTCTGTATGTCTTTGCTGGCAAATAAATACACATAGAATATATTGGGCCAAATCAATATGATGCCTGAAATTCCCTCTGTAGCAGAAAGTCAACCCAATATTGGCTAAGTCCTGTGGGACTAGCTATAACAAGCTCAGGCTGGGGAGGCAAAGGGTGGATGAGCTGAGTCCCTGGTGAGCTCTCATTGCCACTGCACACAGAGCAGGCAGCGAGCCCAGCTCTGGCTGAACCTCACCTGGGCCACGTGGGGGAACTGCCCAACCCAGGGAGCAGCTCTGTTTTCTTGGGGTCACTCTGTGCCCCTTCAGTGGTTTCAACAGTCACTTGTCTCACTAACTTTAAACTCCACTAAAACCACTAAAATCTTTTCCCAGGACTTAAGGCAGCGGGAAGAGTGAAAGAAATCACTGATCCCTTATCCAAGAGCCATTCTCTTCTCAGTGCTTCCAGTGCATTGGATAACAGAGAGGATAACAGGAAGATGCCTCTGCAACAAATACATCTGCTGCTGAAGATGTGCATCTGGTGAGACTCAGAATTGTCATGGAATAATGTACCTTTACTCCTCCAGTCATCCAAAAACTCCTGCTGATGAGAAGCAATCGTTTCCTCAAAAGACTCATGGTAGTCTAACTGCAGGAACCTACAGGCTACCCAGGGCATTCCAAAATCACCACCCAGAGCTGGGGTTGGTGCTGGCTCTCAGCAGGGTGAGGCACTGACCTCCCACCCTGCCACAAACCCTTCTGGTGGGTGCTGAGCAGGAGGGCACCCTGCCCCCAAGGCTGCCAGCACTCCCAGCAGGGCACTGACTGCAGCAGGATCCCAAAATCCCTCCTGACCCAGGATCCTGAATCCACACCTGTGTGAGATGAGCAGGGCCACTCACTGCTGGGCTGGTCCTTTCTGCTCTGCTTCATGTCCACGAGGTTTAATGAGGAGAAATCAATCAAACAGTGCTCACATGGAGGGGGGGGGTAACAAAGCACCCTTAGAGCTTCCCAAGGTCCACATTGCCATGATGCCCCTCCTGAATCCTGGATGTGGCACTTGATGCCATGGTTTAGTTGTGCTGTTAGGGCATGGGCTGGACTCAATGATCTTTAAGGTCTCTTCCAGCCTAGTAATTCTGGGAATCACCTTCTACAGCCCTTCCCTGCCTCATTTTCCTTCCCAGGTGCCTCTCCTGCACACTTCCTTTTCCCTCAGCTCATTTTTCCCTAGCAAACTGAGCCAGAAACAACCCCTATTTCCATTTCTAACCATTTAAATTATAAACAATAATTTTTACACACCAAAACAGGTCTTTAATTCTCATATTTCCCTCCAAAGTACACCCAGACATCCTTATTCTCAGTAAGCTGAGCCAAACAAAACAAATCAAGTCTCTAGACCAAGCTTTCCAAGGAGTTAAAAATAAGCCCCAGAGTATTAAAATAAACTTCAAAAAGGACAAAAAAAAAATCAGAAAACATTTTTAAAGTATCATCATTTTTAAAACTCCCCAATTCTTAAAAAATGTCCCAGAAGCTGCGTTTCAAAAAGAAAAAAAGTTATTACTTTTTTCCCCAAAGAAAAAAGAAATCACATTGAAAATGAGCTTTGTAATAAAGGAGTTTCAGCCTTAAATCACAGAATTGCATAAGCCAGCACAGCATAAAGCTCCTTCCACTTCTATCATCACAACAGTGAACAAAAAAGAGAAATGAAAACATCCTCACTTCCCAACCCTCTGACACTCACTGCTCCTCAGCTGGCTGCCTCTGCACCAAAGGGCATCCATCTGCCACTGAACAAGCCCAAAATAGCATTTGAAGCCATTTAACTTAATCATTATTAGGTTTTAGTTCAGACCCTCCTTGACATCATTGGTCAACAAGAAGGCCTCCAGGTATCCTGCAGATTTTTAAGCATTGTCAAGATTTAAAGGCCACATTTCCACCTGCAGCAAGATTTAAAACTGGCTTTGTAATAATTAAAAGACAAAAAAAAAAGGGGGGGAATAAAAACCTTGGGAGCTTTTTTCACAATTACTAATTTAACAGGCAAACTGTGTTTTATTGATAGTTCCAATAGTAAATTTGCCTTCCCTACACACTGCTGCTGATGCCTAAAATAAGATGTACAAGAAGAGAATCTTGTGCCAAAGACTTTTTTAGGATAATCCACAACAATTCAAGCAAGAATTGTTCAGAATTGCTCTTCAGCAGAGCCCCACCCTGCAAGGGCTGCCCCTTGCCCTTCTGGCTCAGAAAAGGAGCTCAGCATTTCTGCACATGTGCTGCCATCAGCCTCCCCACTCAGGCAGGCACAAACTCACACAAGTGCCAGTCCTGCAGGCTTAGTCAGAAACTAGATTTTAATTGAAGAGAGTAATTGGTCTGATAGCACCATGACTTAAAATTTTACTCTCTTGCTGCTATTGGAAATAGAGGAATAGCCTACAGAGAGCCTATAGCACAGACAGCTCATCCATCTGGAGCAAGATGAACTTGCAGGGATATCAAGTTAATCCTGTATATTTTGGGAAAAAATGTTATCCTTAAATTTTGCAGGTGAATGAGCAGATCTGAAGTGCCTGGAGGTCAGTGTGACAATTCCAGCTGCAAGTGTGCCCAGGAGCTTCCAAGAGCTCTGACCTGTGCAGTCCCTGTGCTGAAACATCACTCCCTGGTCAAACAGGCATTGCCAGAGATGCCAGCCTCCCTCCTGACACACACAACTGCAGCCCAAGTGCACATTCCCAGCTCAGCTGTCCTTGGAGAAGTTACTGCAGCTGCAATAACCAGGCTGCTGTTAATCTGCAAACGGGGCTTTCTGCAGCCTTTCCCTTGCATTTAAATCAGTTTCACTTGAGGAAAAAAAAAAAAAAATCTGTTTTAGCTAGGCTAACTAATCAGTGATGTGTTTGGCTAGAAACCTGTTATGTTTTGCTACTTTATCATGTAGCTATTTTCATGTTCAAAAGCTAGTTAAATTATTTACGCTACACTTCATATATTGTGTACAACACTTGCCTTGACACGAACAGCAGCAACTGCAAAGCCAGTTTCCTTGAGCCAGTGCTCCAGAATAACAGAGTGCTG
Organism: Agelaius phoeniceus; assembly: GCF_051311805.1. Classification (NCBI taxonomy): domain Eukaryota; kingdom Metazoa; phylum Chordata; class Aves; order Passeriformes; family Icteridae; genus Agelaius; species Agelaius phoeniceus. The sequence goes on from NC_135276.1 coordinate 12,524,225, forward strand.
TGCTTTGCAGGGAATGACCCACTCAGAGCTTCAACTCCCATCCTTCCTCCCTCCCCCAGCAAAAAAAAAAAATATAAAGATAATATAAATAAAAAATAAATTGGCTTCAAAGTCTCAAACAGGAATGTTAATTTAATTCTGGAGAATATTACAAAACACGGACTATAAAAGGAATAAGCTGAGCATTAGCTCAGTGTAAGAGCCTACCTACATCTAAAATTCACTGTGAATGATAAATTGCTTTCAGCCAATAACACCCAACATTATTTTAAAATGTATATTATAGGACATGTACTTCAAGAGGCTCTGTGAATATTTTATTATACCATCCCAATCATTTAGACTGTGTGATATACATCTCATTGTAGTTGCAATCCCTTTTAAGGTACAGTTTGATTTCCTCCCTGTCTTTTTATTTATTTAAATCACAACTGAGTTGAATTACCATTCCTTTGCTCATCAGCAACCAAATTGGGCAGAGTAAAGAAACCCTGAAACCTTGGGAAGTACTTCTGTGGTTGGAAAAACAAACCTCCTCAGGTGTCTCAGAAGCCTGAAATCACACTCTAGTGACCAAGGGAGCACACCCTGCTGTTCTGAGCCATCACCCAGCAGCATTTAAAGAAAACACAATTTTTTAAAAGTGAGTATTGCAGCAGGATGATGGGGTTCCTACAGCTCTGCTGCTACAAAAGCCAGCACCTATTTTCCTGAGATCCTCTATGGGCACTGGCACACAGCAAGCCATTTCTGATGCTTTCACCTGGCAGGGAATCAGCAGCCACCTCTGCAGACTGGAGTGGATTTTCAGAGCCACCTCACCTTGCACAGCATCCCAGCTGGTTCTGGCATCCCCCCAGTAAAGCAAGGGCTGCCCACAGTGGCATGGGCAGGACCCACTCCAGCAATGCCATCTCCAGCAGATCCCATGGTGCCTTCCTGGCATGCCAGCAGAAAATGCCATGGGGCTGGACAGACACATTGCCACAGAGCTGCTGCCTAAGGAGCTCACAGCTCCATTCCCCTTCTCTGCATTTTGGTACATGGAAAACAATAACTTGCACATAAAGCAGAACAGGGGGTCACAGGCTGGGGAAGGAGATTATAACAAAGTCTTTGGGTATAATATTACTACACTTTCCACATTGATCAGTAAGCTCACAAGCTGCTCAGTGCCTTACTGTGTATTGTTATTAAAATTCAGTTAAAAGGCATTTTACTGAATCAGGTCAGGGCTGAGTGATCCCCCCCAGTTCAAGCCTTGATATGGCATAGGTCTTGTGAATTGAGTCATAGATATCATGAAACATTACAAGTCAAATCAATATTTTATAGCCTCTGCACAGACCACAAGTCTGAAACTCTATCAGCATGGTGTTCTGAACAGAAGGATTTGCAGGAGCTAAAATAATTTACACTAATAAGGCACTGACCCATGCAGTCCTTAATGATCATTTAGCTTTGGCAATACATCTTAACCACTATTGAGCTGCTTGGGAGTTGTGGGGTTTTTTCAGCAGAAAACTCCTACATCAGATTAAGGACATGAGCAGTAACCCAACCACAAGGCTCAGTTTTGTTTCATGTAAATTCATTCCTATTATATAAACTGCTAAATTAAGAAATGAGGTATTTAAAACAAAGAGGTTAAAACACAGCCACAGAGACACAAACAAACATCATAGAAATCCTTAATTCCATTTCTTGCCTTGTTTGCTTATTGAAGTGCCATATGTTTCTGCAAGTGCTATGAAAATATCATAAGATCATAATTATATGGTTCGTTGAATTATAGAGTAAAGAAGCCACTTATTTACATTTTAATATGAACAGTAGTAATTGAAATGTCACATGCTTCTCTGTTCTTGACTCCAGAAAAATATTTATCTACCAACAGCTTGATGTGCTTTCAACAATGGCCTGGATTCATGAAAGGGACTGTTACTCACATCACTCTCTGCTTTAATTTATTTTTCCCTTATGAGTTACAAACTCAAGTGGGGCTCCTGAAGTCCACAGGCACTGACGTAGCCATGAAGACATTGTGATGTAAACAGGTACTAAGGATTGTTGCTCAGTTGGTGTTCAATAATTCTTTGACCTGTCAATATGTGAATTCCTGCAACAGCTTTAAGAATTCAATTTTAAATTGACCTCATTGAGCTGATGCAAAAAAACAACTGCAGAGGTATTAAAACTGATTAGCTCTTGTCAAAGTCCAATAGTGAGCACACCCAAGGCAAGATGATGTTGAGCACACACAGAGAGGGTTACAAAATTAAAATTGCAATACTTGAACCCAGTGAGGTCACTGCAGCCCTGGACACATCCTACTGTGCCAAATTCACTTATGAGACCTAAAGCTTGATCCTTACAGCACTACCAGTGTCAGCAGAAACAGGTTCAAGTCTTCTAAGCAAGCTGAAAAGAGGAGCAAAGGCCCAAACCAGGGCAAAGCAATTCACTGTGAAGAGCACATCACTCAGATCCACACAGCAGAGAGCAGCCAGCCTGGGAAGGCAAAGCCAACACCGTCAGGTCTTTTATTTTTGTTACATAAGAATAATTCTCATCATGAAAAGACTGAAGTTTGGGTCATTCTTTTGCTCATCTTTCTCCAGGAGGGCTCTTTCCCTGCACGGCCTGAGAAGCTCAGAGACTTCAGCAGCTCTGTTTAATAGCAAAAGTTAATAGTAAAGCTTTCCCTTAGCAGAAGCAATTTTAGGCTAATACTAAACCAATGAACCCAAGTCACCTGCTCTGGTCCCCTCTACCTGTCTCAAAACACTCTTTGTCTTCTAGTTTAATAATTAAATGTACCAATATCTTTCTTGAAGACTCTGAAAACAATTAGCCTGGCTGGAGTTTAGTGAGGGCAAGTAATATTTGCAGGGAAGCACTCAAGAGATGAGGAAAAAAAAAAGATCTGGGGGCATCAAACACTAACAAAACATCAACATCATCAAAAACCAGCACAGCCACCACTGCTGGGGCTCCAGGAACACTTGGTCATTAGTGACCAAGTCTGGCTTGTGAAGGATACTGGGGTTTAAATTTTCTGTTTCCTTAATGTCAAAGACCTGCCAGATGTCTCTCACTGCCACCCCTTATTCCCCAGGCTCCCATAAAACAGCTGCACCTCCTCACTTTGCCACACCAGGCAGGCTTGAAGGACAAATATGGGGCAAGTTAATGGCAAAAAGGAGTACAAGGGCAGACTACACTGATGCTATCCTAAAAAATAAACAAACATCCTTAGGCAGAGCAAGAACATTCCTCCCACAGCAGTTTGAAGCATTCCCTGTGGAGTTCACTCACCATGTCTACAAACAACATGGGTTTTCACTAGCTTTGAACAGTGCTTCCACACATGTGCCCATTAATACTACAGGCTGATTGTGTACAGTCCATATGTGGCATTTAGCCATTCATAAAGGAATTAATCTGACCCTAAACACTATTCATATTGTTTTCTTCCTATTCTGCTTTTTTTCAAAGGTTTAACTTCACTTGCTACTGTCCAGGGCTTTTTTAGAACCCATGACCAAATCAAAGGCACAGAGATAATAAAAAGGCAGTCATGGTGCTACCCAGTCCCAGCCTGGAACCTGGGAGAGCAACACACACCACCCTGCACAAGAATTGTCTGCAAACAAGAGCCACCTGGCCACAGAGGTGGGGGCAGCTGGACTGAGGCCATTTCCCACCTGTGCCCACAGCTGCAATGGCCAGGGCCCCGTGCAGCCCTGCCTGCCCCATCCCTCCCCAGCACAGCACACAGGGGAGGCCACCAGCCATCCCCACAGCCAAACCCCACAACAGGCTGCCACCAGCAGGAGGAGGAATGGGTAAAGATTTAGGCTGGACAGAAAAGTACAGGTAACAACAATCTATGGGGCAATATTTTTACTGACTGATAAAAGACACAGAAAGCAGTGAGGACAAGCAAGCCAGGCAAGGACCTCGTCATAAGGCAATTCCAACACTGCTGACTGCCCACTGCACATTTGCTCAGGCTTTTGCTAGCTCTGCATAATCAAAGAGGCACTGAGAGCTGATGCATGAGGAACAAACCAAGCAGAGGAACAAGTCTTTGTCCATCCTTCAGGGTTCAGCCTTTGGGAGCCTGAGCTGTGATGTGCAGTTGAAACTCTGGAGAGCAGCACCTCCCACGGTCACCCCACTGCCCCCAGGCAGAGCCACCACTCGCTGCACCAGGATTTGGTGCCACTAATTCACCTTTCACTCCCAGAGAAAGAAAGATACACAAATATCTCCTCCACCACTACAGATCTCTGGTGCTAAACACAGCCACTCAAAGACCAGCACAAATTTTACAAAGATGAGAAGACAAAACAAAATACAAAATAGCCATGGGAGCTGTAGCACTGCCTGGGTAGAGATTCAAACATCCCACAACACTATCTTAAACTCCTCCTTGAAAATAATAAACACTGCAGATCCCTATTCCATCTTTGTTACATTTTAGTATTCTTTGCTTCATTGCCCATTTACAAATCATGAAGAAGTCATAGATGAATAATGGACTGAGAATAATATCCATGTATGTATATATATAAAAACATAAAACCCAGCACAAGCCAAGAACAGGATAAGCTCTTCCCAGGCACAATAAATTAAAGACTAAAGCAGTAAAATTAAAATTAAAAAATCAAACCAATGTTGCTAGAGTGTCTAAAATCCTTTCCAGTAGCTCTGATGGGCAGTCATTACTCTATCCACAATAAAGCATGTCACTCCATTGTCCATAGAGCCCCCCTACAATATATAAATGAATTATTTTCTGGAGGTTTCCCCATTGTCTGAAGAGAATTTACAACACATTAAATTTAGCTCCTGTGTCTCCTTCAAGATGATATGCTAGTCCAGCTCCAGGCTGCTGTGTGCCTGGGGCAAGGGCAGAGGCAGCTCTCAGGAAACCCCCCCCTCTCTGCAGCCCCTGTGCCCATCCCTCCCTCCCCACTTGCAGGAAGGCCCTTGGCAAGTGCTGCCCCTCCCAGGGCCAGCACAGGGGGACACCATGAGCACAGGGGGGACAGCACCACACTTCTCACCCACCTTGGCCAGTCCTGGTCCTGCAGCCATGTGCCTCATGCTCCTCCTGCCAAGCACTCTTCACCCCAAACCACAGCCCAGCTCCTCCCTCCTGCTCCAGGTGTAACAAATCTCCTTAACAAACATCCCACAGCTGTGGTTCCTCCCTGTCCTAAAGGGGAGCTGCAAATAATCTCAGCCCTGAGTGATCTCCAGTTAAACTGTGGGGCAGCAGGGCCAGCACAGCCCCACCTGTGGCTGCAACCACCCACACCACAGCTGCACCTGGACATCTCTTCTAAAATCCACATTATTCATAAAACATGAATATGTACATGCTTCAAAGCATATACCTGAGGTTTTTACCCAACTAGGAGACAGGTCCCTGACCCTTCTCCTTCACTCCTTTCATTTTCTTCCATTTGCAGGACATTTGAAGTGACAATCTCTACCTGAGAGATGGGCACAACCGTGGAACCCAAATTCCATTTTCCAAAGTAAAGTAGGCCTCTGGCATACAAGCTGAGTGGATTTCCAGCAAACCTCATGGCCTTGAATGACTCATGGAATGAAGTCATGCCCACAACTGGTTTCCTGAAAAAATGTTTAAAAAAAAAAAGGTTGTTATCTTTATTTTAAAAATTTCACTGCTCATTACTACTTCCTAGTATTAATAATGGTGCCTTCTCATTGTAAAAGTCTATCAGTGAAGACAAATACCCTTTTATGAGTTAAACTGATTGGAATAACTTTTAAACAATTACTCAACTCCACTGAAATTTCTTTCAAGGGATTGAAGGTTTTTCCTGTATCAAATTATCTGAATTTCTCATGGATTATGCATTTTTCAAAAACTCACTCATTACAGATTAAAGAGAGAAAGGGAAGTTAGAAAGGACACAATAGAAAAAAAAAAGATCAGTAAAGAAAAATATTTTAAATATTAATGACCAAAGGGGAAATGGAAACACATTAAAGGCAAATGTGAGAGCTTTTAAATATGTTATTAAAATTGATTTATAAATGAGACTCTTCTTTAACCACGTGCTTTAGCCTTCACTACTTATTTCATTCTGCTATCTCTCCAAGCATTGGTGCCACCAGTCAAAACTTATGGCATTAAGGAAAGATATCCAGAAAATAGTTAAGCTGGCAACAACTGTGGGCTGCTCAAACTGGAAGAGACATCACTCTATTGAGAATCTCAGAATGAGATGAGCAAATCTTGCAGAACATGTGTTCCAGGTGAGCCTGGGATGCAGCAGGGGCTGCCCTGCTCAGCCCCTGCAGCCCAGAGCCACCCCACGGGCAGTGGGCACAGCAAGGAGGGACTGGCCAGTGCACAAAGGCAGAGACTAATGATTCACAAAGCCAGAAAAGGACATTTGCCATTTCTGATGCCCTTCTCCCTCTGCAGGGAAGGATATGAAATCCATCACTGCACACCAGCCCCGGACGGGCTCCGAGGGCTGATCCACCCCAGCAAACCAAACCAGCATTTCCATGGAAAAGTGTCTGCAGGTGGATGCTGCAGGACTGGAGAAGCTGTCCTGGGCAGCCCTGGTGTGAACCCTCACACAGCACTCAGCAGGCTGCAGGCCCCTCCTTCCATCCACACCAGAGCCCAAGTGCACAGAAATCCCCCCAGGAGCCTGCATTTTCAGGATCTATCTCCTGGCCTTTTTCAGCTTTGGAAAGAGTTCCAGTAATGCCCCACAGGGCTGGGACAGCTGCCTGCAGGTCACTGCTGCTGGCACATCAGAGTCCAAGGCACTGCAGCTCTGAGCTGCACAGGGGGCACCACACCAGCAGCAAGGAGCAGCATCTGAAGCCAAGTGACTCCTGGGTCACGACTTCATTAAAGGACAAAGCAGCAGAATGAGTATTGCCAAAATGGCCTGATTGACATAACAAAACTTGTGAAAATTATCCTTGAAAAGAACAAATTTTGTGCATGCATTTGTGTAAATGGACGGTATAAAAGTGCATATAACAGCATATGTTTAACAAATAGATACTATTTCTTACATTTAAATTAAATATGAAAAATGTTTTCTTTTAAAGCTGCTATCTATCATAAACCCCCAAAACATTATAGGCAAAGACTCCAAACAGAAATTTAAAACATCACTGAGAACTACAGATCTTGGATTTTGTGTTGAGAATGGTCCACAAAACTCATTCTGCATGTCCTCATAAAATCCTTTTTTATAGCAGGTTATGAATCATCACATGATATCTTTAAATGGATGATCAATACAATATTTTCCCATAAAACGTTTGGTTTGAAATCCGATTTTAAGTGCATTAGAGTTTTTGTGCACTGAATTAGTAAGTGTCATAATAAATTGTCATCAAATATGAAAGAAATATAGCTTAGATTAATTGCCATATTTATTTATGAGCCTGTAAAATACACTGTGAAAGTCCTGGCACATTTTTGGGATACCAGCTTGAACTTTCAAGCAAGTTAAATGCATTAAACAAGACTGGAAGTAGATTTATTATTGGAATGTTTTTAATTGCAGTTTCAACCAGGCACAGGTATTAGAATGGCTGTGCCCTTAATGGCCATCTCATGTGTTTTTTCTTTAAAAATGATATACTTTCCATATTTTTATTGATTCCATAAGATTTATTGTAGATTAGTGCTGCTTGTGTGTGAGATTGCAAGTGGTCCCAGCTTCCCCAGAGTAGAGGGCTGCAGATGGCCCAGTGCTGTAGCCACTCCTCCCCAAAGCCCACAGCCCCCAGCACAAACTGAAATCTGCTCAAAGACCAGAGAAAAACCTGCATTACCTGAAGGAGACCGGCAGAAGAGCCCTCAGTGAACCACCCAGAGGGTCCTGTTCTGCACTCATTTCTACAAATGCAAAATGGAGTTGATTCAGCCAGGATTTGGAGGGGCAGTCCAGCTGAGCCCTTTCTTTACCCAGATGTTAACTGATGAAGAGGCTCAACAGATTTGATGGGGTGGAATTGTTTTGGGTTGAGTATCTTCTGAGTTTGGAACAAATTATAAGCTCTTTATGTTTCTAACATAGTGTTTGTACAGCAAACACAACTGGGGTTTTGTAAATTGCAAATGAAAGTAAACAAGGAAGCAGTTCTGATATTCACATTTAATAGTGCACAGAAGTTGGTGAAGAATACCAACTTCTGGAAGAGAAGACACAGTTGCATGTAGCCAGCATACTAATTTTAAAATAAACCCTGGAAATGACAGCAAGGCAAAGTAGGTAATGGAATAAAACCTTTCACTGCCACAGGACAAAAATGACAAACTACACCTAAGGTGATGTTAAATTAAAACCCTACAGCTTAGCAGCCACATGACTCCTTCACACCAACTGCACACGAGCTGATGCACAGGCCACAAGAGCACAGACACAGATGGGCACTTAATGGTGAACCTTGCTCATGATGTGTCAGACCAGCTTCATCACAAAAAAAAAAAATTAATTTTTTAAAAATTGATTTTACTGGAAACTGAATCCACAGAGGGGTCAGACTGAATGAGAGCTGCCCTGTCTCCTGGCATAAATTAACCCACATCCCAGCAAAGCACAAACAAGTTCTCAGAGGGGAAGTTCTCACAGGTTTTGTGTAGATCTATCTTCACTAGATGCATCCATACTTTACAGAATAATAACTACAGATAACCTGAAGAAAGCCAGTACAGAAGTGCTCGACTACCCAGATGTAGAGCACTCTTTACAAAAGTGTTTTCTCATCAGCAAAGTACCTTTTCAGAAGTTGGGGTGATCACAAGTCAGTGATGGCCCCAGATCCAAGGAAGGTACCACCCCAGAGCCTGGGAAAGATTCATGTCCAGCTTCCACTCACTTGGCTGCCACTGGGCACAGAATGGTTCAGAATAAAGCCCTGGGTCCCACCATCCTCCATCTCCAGTGACACTCAAACCCAGCTGTCAATTTTACAGCCATTCCCAAAACGTAATCACAGCAAACACAGTGATAATCTGAGATTCAGCAAACCCACTGATCATCATGGAAGTGATGATCATCATGGGAGCCAAGTGGAGCTGCCAGTCCTTGGAGAAGAGGCAGGAGGGTGAGGTGGCAGGGGGAGGCCACTGCAGAGGACTGAGAGGAAGAAGCAGCTCACTGTCACACAAAGGAGCCCACATAGAAATGGTGCTTAGGGACCCCTGTGAACATTATTACCTTTGTCTGTGCCTTGCTTTATTTCCAAATGATATCTTAAATTGTTCTCATTCAGCCATCTATCTCAATGAGAGGTTTTGGAGAAAAAAAGCAAAGCCCCAGCCTTGTATTTCTCTCACTCTGCACGTAACAAAAGTGTGTAGCTTCTTAGATTAATGACCCTATAACTGTCCAGAAATTCACTGACAACTTTTTGGATGTCCCCTTTCAGAAGACAAGTATCCAAAGGCAAATTTATTCCTGATGTATTTCAAATGTGACAAAAACAAAATACTACTTTCAGGTTTAGCCTTCAGCCAAGAAGGTACCACCCATTACCTCAGCAATACCTCACCCCCTAAATCAGCTCTTGTCCCACACTTCACTGTGCCAGTTCTCCCCTCTCTCCTGAAAACATTTCTTTCTATTTTCTGCTTGTATGTTAAGCAACTAAAATTTTTTATCCTCCATAAGATATTAATCCTTATATTGTCCCAATATGTTTCTACCCCTCATGCAGAAATCAGTCTTGAAAATAGCCACTGAGATAAGGATAGTACCAGCAAGCTTCACAATAAGCCATCATATACACTATTTTAGTTTGTCAAAACAATTAGTGTTCATTTTGGCTTTATTCAGTTAAATCTGCAGTGACTGATCAGTATAAATTATGTATTAGGCTGCCCAGCTGTACTTGTTTATTCATGCATGGACTTGAAGAATTTTCATTTTCTCAGTACAAAAAAGCAACAGCCAAAAAAATCCCCCTGTATTCTAAAATATAAAGACACTTTCTTCTCAGCCACATTTCTGCTCCATGTTTTTGAAGCTGCTTTCTTCTTCCCCTGCTTATTTCAATTAATCTATTATTTCATTTGCAGTTATCAGCAGCTGCATTTGCATTGGTGAGAAGCACATACTGTCACTTTCACCCCTTGCAATTACCTCCTGAGCAAAGCAGTATCAGAGCTAAACCAAATTATGTTGATTTTAAAGGCATCAAAAATCGCATTGTTGGCTGCATTTGAACTCCTGCCTCGCTCCAAGAAGAACTGCTTGCAGAAATGTTTACAGTTAAGCCTCGCAGTCCTCTCTTTCAAGAACAAAAGTTTGTGAATCAAGAGAGATCATTTTCTGGTTTTGCTCGTGTTTGTAATCACACACTCCTCACCAGGATGACTGGGTGAAGGGAATGCACGTTGTGGGGGCGGGTGGGATGATATGCTTGCACGCAGGAGAGAGATGACACAGATTTAGAGAAAGAAAGATCTGCAGTGACCATGTACAGCATCACTTGTCTCTCTGAGACATGGTGTATGTGCAGAATGGAAATTGGGCTGCTGAAGCTGATTCCCTGCAATGACAAAAAATGGCAAATTGCACATTCCAACCCAAAGCTACCCTCTGCCAATCCGGGTTCAGGAACTTGTTAACAGGAGGTTTATGCCAATATTTACAAATCACAGAAAGATGTTTTGGCACCTTTGACATGCAGAGTAGGGTGGCTCAGTGATGGACAGGCAGAGTGAATGGTGGCAGTGCTCAGAACACAAAGAGACAGAGTTTGTGTCCTCCTAAAGAGCTGGGGAGCACAGTAGACCTTGTGTTTGTTACCAGGAATGCCATTCACTGTCCCAGGTTGTAAGGGCAATTAAAGGGGTCATCTGGACGACTCCTGAGGATGTCTAGAAAAAATGCTGCTGAAACCTCTCCATGGGGCAGAGTGCTGTAAGTGGAGAGAGCTGGCTTGGGAAAGGCCACTTCCCAAAGCTGGGCTCAGCTACAGCATCCCTGACAGGTAACAGAATTGCTTTCATGTTGATTGTGTGTGATAAAGATTGGAAAATGCAATGTTTCATCTGCATGATCTCTGTTATAAAAATGCTTTTTTGTACAGTGAATTCTGTCCCAGTTTTAGTGCTTCAGCAAGGACAAGAGCCCTGCATGCAACCTGCCAGCACAAACACACTGCCAGCGACAGCTCCTTTGGGCTCTGAGCCGCAGGCAGGATGAGCACACAGCCACTCTTGTTGTTTCTTCCATCAAATAACATACAAAGCGTTCTGGTGAAAAGACTAAATTTTGCTGAATTAAGTGCTTTAGAACAAGTGGTTTTATTACTTTATAATTAGCATAATTTTCCCCATAGGGATTCTTGCAATTAAATAATTAGCAGTAATGTTACCCAAAGGTGTTCTTTAATGAATTTTAAGTTATTGCCCCTGTTAACGTCAATTGACAAGGCTCGGCTCTACAGCGCTCCGTCTCGCCGGGCTGCGGGCGAAACAGCGAGCTGTGACAGCCGGCCCTGAGCCCCGGGCCTCTCCGCTCGCCCCGGCGGGGCGGACGCGGCTCGGGCACCCCGCTCCCCTCGCGTCGTTCCGGCCCCGCGGGCAGCGGCCCCGACGGCGCGGGCAGCCGGCTCCGCACCCCTGCGGACCGCGGAGCCGCTCCGCCAGCGCGCAGCTCCCGCAGGGGCCGGCGGGGCCCGTCGCGGCTGCGCTCGCTGGCTGCCGGCGGACACCGCCCGCACGGGCAGGGCAGGGCAGGGCAGGGCGGGCAGGGCAGGGCAGGGCAGGGGCCGCCCGGCTCGGGCTGTGCAGGGGAGCGGCCCCCGGGCCGGGCCGGGCCGGGCCGGCGCGCATCGCTCGCGGATCGGCAGCGCCACCCGTCGGGGAGCGGCGCGGAGGCGGAGCGGAGCGGCTCCGGCGGGGCGGGCACGGGCACGGGCAAGGCTGCCAGGGCTGGCCGCCGGCTCCGCGGGACACGGCCCCGCCGTGCTCGGGACAAGTGCCGCCGGGCCGCCCCGGGCCGCGTTTTTCCTTGGTTTTCTTTTTCTTTATGAATTGCCACTGGCAATGCATCGCGCCCTGTCCGGCCCGGGAGCGCCTTGGCAGCTCCAAGCTCTTGCGGGGGGAAATCCCGGTTTACCTCCCGGTGATCTCGCCTCAAAGGCAAATTCGCAATATGTAAGTCCCTGGTTAAACAAGGGCATTTCCATTTGTTAATTGATGCAATTACGCCGTGGCGGTAGCGGGCCGGCCGGGCTGCAGGCAGCATCCATCCATCCATCCATCACCGCCCCGCTGACCTGCCACCGCCCCGGCCCCCCCGCTCCCGGAGGGACCATCACGGGGCTAAGGGGGAACAAGGGGCCCAGCAGTCCTTGGAGAATGGGCTTCGGGCTGCTCTGCGGCCCGTGTTCTGTCCCGGCCCCGGCCCGGCCCCTGCCCAGGCAGGCAGCGCACGCTGTGCGGGGCGAGTTCTGACCCCGCTCCCGCGGCTCCGGGCCGCCGCGACGGGCAGCGACGCCGAGGCGGGGAGCAGGGCTCAGCGGCTTCGGTGCAGAACCGGGGCCGAGTTGTACAGCAGCGCCCGGCACTGAGGATGGGCGTGAGGTCAGCGAGAAGGGCCGGGGGGCTGCGTCGGCCGGGCCCCCGTCGAGAGCCGCTTCCCTGGGTGCGCCCGGCACCGCCGCTGCCACCGCCGCCCTTGCCCGGCGCTCGTCCTCCCCGCGGCCGGCCCAAAGCAGGGGCACGCTGGGGCTGGCGGGTGCCGCGATGTTCCTACTTGATATTTACTCCCCTTTGACAAATTTTGATCGTGTTTAAAAATAAAGGGAAAAGAGACCAACCGCGAGGCACCCCCAGTCCCGCCTTTGACGTGCATCACACACAACACGGAACCAAGATGAAACAAGTGCGGGGAGCGGGCGCGGGGCGCTGCCTGCTCCTGCCCGCCGCTGCCTGCTGCTGCCGGCAGGGCCGTGACGTCAGCCCGCTCCTCGCCCACCGAGGAACGCTAAAGACCTATAGAGCAGAAAATAATACCAGCAAGCTCCGTATCTTGCAAGCCCTACGTGATTTTCCCCCCCTCTTTGAAAAAGCCCCCTTGCACTTAAACTCTCTATACATGTGGGGCGGCTTTTTAAACTCCCTCTATACAAACATATTTATTAAGAGCGATGGGAAGTGGGGGGTAGCCTATTTTTTTAATCCAGGCACCAACCTCCTCCCTCCCTCCCCCCCCCCGCCTCAGATGTCTGGCTGCTTTTCTTAAGTGCAATCATCTATAATTGAGAAAAAAAAAAAAAAAGCCATACGTGGAAATGTGTGTGTGAGAAGGTGCATCTTGAAGCAGGGTTTAGTTACAATCGATCTTGGGGGGAAAATATTGCCTATGGTCCAAAAATAAGGAGCAACTATGTCCTTCTCTCAGTTCGGATACCCCTACAGCACCACTTCACAGGTAAGGCGAGTGAGCAGCACTCACTTTTGTTTAGATTCTGCTGCTGCTGTCCAGATGTCTTGTCCCCCCCTCCTTTTTTTTCTTCCCTTTCCCTTACTTAGAATATTTTTTTAAAAGGGCACATCTGGAGCCTTTTTTTAAAAAATGTGCGTGTGTGTTTATGTCTCGTTTGTGTTGTGTTAGGCTTAAACAAATAACTCGCAGTGTGCACAGCAAAGGCGTGTAGGAAACCGGTAATTCCCCCTCCTCCCCACCCTTCACCGTTCAGTTTTAAGTGCAACAAACAAATAAAAAAACATAAATCCCAGCTACGGCCGCTTCCCGAGCCCGCGGAGCGGCCGCGCTGCGCCGGGCGCAGCCCCCGCCGCACCGCTCCGCCCGGGCACCGCGGAGAGTGCGCGGGCAGCGGGAACCGCGCTCGGCGGGCTCGGGGCTTCACTCGCGTTTCTGCGGAACCGGGCTGTGCCGTTTCCTCCCTCCTTCCTCCACGGGTCGGTCCTTTTCCTGTGTTTTATTAGGATCTGTCGAGAGTTTTTTTTTTTCCCCCATGCGATTTCCGAAGGACATCCCCCACTCACACCAAGGCACCCTGTATTAACTAAGTCGTAGCTATATCGTACTTCGAGTCACGATTTATTTGGGTAGAATTATTTATACACGATAATCACTGCAAGATGTGCCTCCCTCGCTTGGGAAGTTAGCTGTCCCCTTGAAGTTATTGAAATCACATGCCTTCGATTGCGTTGGCTGACATATTTACTGCTGTGTCTATTGTCAAATTAACTGTAATCGCAACTTTTTGCCTTTAAATCAATGCAGATGGACCGAGCGAGGGCGGGAAGGATGGAGCCTTACGGATCTTATACCTTTTTCGAGAGCAATTATTTCCTTAAAGTTTTGCCTGCTTGATTAATCGTGCCCCCTTCCCAAGAGCTCCTGCTTCCCATCCGGTTTATTTCCCGGTTTCTATAATTAGTTGCTCCAGCCCGCGTTTCCTATCCCCCTCCTCACCGCGCCCCCCCTCCGCGCACACACACAGGCGCGCACACGCTCCTAAATTCCCCCCGATGGGGCTGCCTCGACAGTCACTCGGCGCCGTCCCGCTCTCTCCTCTCCGCAGTTCTTCGTGCCCGCCAGCCCCAGCACGACCTGCTGCGAGGCCGCCCCCCGCTCCGGGCCGGATGCCTCCTCGGCGCCGGCCGCCGCCTCCCTGTGCTGCGCCCCGTACGAGAGCCGGCTGCTGGCGCCCGGCCGCGCCGAGCTCAATGCGGCGCTGGGCATGTACAGCGCCCCGTACGCCGCCGGCCAGGGCTACGGCAACTACCTGCCCTACGGCGCCGAGCCCGCCGCGCTCTACACCGCGCTGGTGAGTGCCCGGCAGCGCTCCGGAGGGGAGGACGGGGTGCAACAGGCGGGAGAAACTTCGTGGTTCGCGGTCGGTACCGCGGCGGGAGAGCGGGAGCGGGAGCGGCGCCGGCCCGTCGGGGGTGGGGGGCGCGGAGGGACGCGGCTGCCGCGGGGAGCCGGGGCTGCGGGGCTCTGCTGGACGCCAAACGCCGCCGCTTCCCTTGCAGAACCCCCAGTATGAAATCAAAGACGGCGCCGGCACGTTGCACTCGGGAATCGCGCAGCCCGCTACCTACTACTCCTACGATCATTCCTTGGGGCAGTACCAGTACGACAGGTAAAACCCCTTTGATCAGCGCCCGGCAGCATTAGCATCCCCCTGCGAGGCGGCGGTCGACATCAAACGAGGGGGACGGGGGGGCTCCGACCTGACAAACGTTGTACAAAAGAAACGAGGCGCCCGGGAGCAGCAGACAGCGGAAACCAAAGTTGGGCGGCGATGTCAGGAGGGCAGGGGCAGGAAGGCAGGTGGGCAGGGGCCACACCGGCCTGCAGCGCGGCTGGGCCGGGCCGGGGGGTTCCTGCCGGACTCCCGCCCGGCCCCCCATCCCTAATCATCTCCCAGCAGGTACGGGACGGTGGATTTCGGTGGTTCAGCCAGACGCAAAAATGCAACGCGAGAGACGACGAGTACTCTCAAGACCTGGCTGTACGAGCACCGCAAAAACCCCTACCCCACCAAAGGAGAGAAAATCATGCTGGCTATCATCACTAAAATGACCCTGACGCAAGTGTCCACTTGGTTTGCTAACGCCAGACGGAGGCTTAAGAAAGAAAACAAAATGACCTGGTCTCCCAAGAACAAAGCCGGGGAAGAGAGGAAAGAAGAAACCCCGAGGGAAGAGGATGAATACAGTGCGGAAGGTGAAGGCAGAGGTAGGCGGGAGAGGCAGACGGGCGCCTCCAAGTAGGCTCGAAGTGACGGCCGCTTTCGAGGCCCCCCCAACTTCCCCGCACCCGCACTAACGCCCTGCCACCCCTTTTTTCCCCGTGTGTGTCCAAGCAGAGCAGAAGAACTACAAGGAGGACAAGGACCTGCGGTTCAGCGACCTGGAGGAGGAGGAAGAGGAGGAGGAGGAGGAGGAGGCGGGGAAGCCGGAGAAGGGCCGGACCAGCTCCCTGCAGGAAGCCCCCAGCCTGGGCGCGGCGCTGCCCGAGGCTCCGCGGAGCGACTGCAGCCTGCCCGGCCCCTTCCACGCCTTTCCTTGTGCCAAGGCCCCCGCCGCGGACTTCGCCCCCGCCTCCTTGGCCGGCCCGCCGCCGCCCTACGCGCCCGCGGAGAAGCCGCGCATCTGGTCTCTGGCGCGCACCGCCGGGGCCAGCGCGGCGCGCAGGGGCAGCCCCGAGGGCCGCGGCGCGGAGGGAGGCGGCGGCGCGGCGGGGGAGCAGCCCCTGCCCGTCAAGGCCTTCCGGAGCTCCGCTTTCAACCTGCAGCCGCTCCCGCGGAGCTGCGCGTCCCACCGCGGCCTGGGGGAGCCGTGCCAGTTCGCGGCGGCGGGCGAAGGTACCCGCGGCGGCGGGGCCGCGGGGACGGGCGGGACCGCGGGCCGGGCCGGGACGCAGGGCGCGGCGTGAGCCCGCCCGCGCAGTGACAGCCCCGGTGTTCGGCCGTGCCCAGGTGTCAGGTGCAGACGCCGAGGCTTCCCCGCTCGAGGCGAGCGGGCAGGGGAGGGCGGCGGGAGCGGGCCGTGCCCACCGCGAGCCGCTTGTGTCTGTGCAGGCTTCGGGCGGGGCGCCAAGGGCGGCCCGGGAGGCACCGAGCTGGGTGGGACGTGCCTGGACAGGCTGCGGACGGCGTTCCGGCCCGTGCTGCGGAGGTGAGGTAGGTGACGGGCCGGCCTCCGGGGCCCCACCTCGCACGAAGCGCACTCCGGCCCGCCTGGCCCTGGGACACCGCAGCGGCCCCGGCCTGAGAGCGCTGCGCCAAGGCCGCCGCCTTGCCCCGCTCCCGGAGCTCCCGTCCGGGCGGGGCAGCGACCCGCGGCCACTTAGCGCCAGCTCATCACCGCTTCTCCGTCCCGCAGGGCCGCCCGCCCCATCTTGGGCGCTGGCGACGGGGCTCCGGCTGCAAGGAAGCACTCGGCTTGACGGAACGAAAGAAAACTGTCCCCGGGCCGGCGGTGGCCTCGCGGCTCCGCCCTGCCCTGCCCTCGCCGGGGAAGGGCCGCCGCGGCACAACGTGCTGCGCACATGGGGCCGGGGCCCGCGGCGGGCGGAGCGGCCGCAGGACCGGCGCCTCCCCGCCGCTCGCCTGCCATGTGTTCAATATTGCCCATTGACGTCTTTGCAAAAAGGAAGAAAACCCCCCACCCTAATATTTTCTCTTTTCCCCCCACGTCGTGGTTTGTTTCTCCTTTTCCTCCCAAACCTGCGCTCTCTGCTCAGCGCCCTGCTCTGCCAAGGGGCACCAGTTCGCAGTCGCTCCGCGCCATCCCGGGGAGGAGAAGGAGGAGAAGCGGCGCAGGTTACGCCGGACTGTTTCTTTCCCGTCTCTGTACATAGATACCGCTGAAAGTATTTTTCGGAGTCTAATTAACACGGGTGAGCTGAACGCCACGAAGCCGTCAGTGACCTCGGAGCTCTCCAGCCAAGAGCCGGCACAGCCCGGGAGGAGCGGCCCCGGGCACCGCCACCCGCCCCGGGGCACGGCCGGGGCACCCCCGGGCAGCGGGTGGCGAAGTAGGACGTTGTTAGTGGGTCACCGCCGTCAGTCAGTCAAAAGAGCAGTGCTGCACTTTACAGGACAGACGAGAAAGGGAAACCGTATCTCTGCATTATTTCTGTTTAATTAAAAGTGTCATCAAACACTTTGTGTTCAGACTAATAAACCAAGCAGGGATGAGGAAAGAATGTTTCTTTGTTCCTGTCTCTAGAAGCAGTGGCAATAATTTAAATTAATAACTGTGGTAATTAAGAGGTCATCTATAGATCAACCCGATACCTGCTATTTCCAAGTTCACCGGGGTCAGCATTTACATTAAGTCATTTGTGGTCAATAGAGTCCAATGAATTCTGCCTTAATAAATCAGGGAAATCAATCTTGAATATCGAGTAGACTTCTATATGTTTACTAAAGGCTACTCAAGACGAGTGGGGCTGCATAACTGGGAGCCCCCTGGGTTTGCGACCGGAGAAGCAATTCGTAGTGGAAAGGAGGAGCTGCAGGTCAACGCAGGGAGATATGAGGGGGCTGCCCCCGGCTTCATCCGCGGCCCTTACCGGGAGCAGAGGGCACTGTGAGAGAAGGCAAACTTAGCCGGGCTCTGGAGGATCGGGGGGGAAAGGGAGGGGGAGGTGAGTGCACACGAGGGCAGCGGGTGAGAGCGGTGCGGGGCCCGTCGGGAGCCCCGCCGCAGCTGCCCGGCCACGGGGCTTTCCCGCACTCCGGAGCAGCCCTGGACAAGAGGCGGTGCAGCAGCGGCAGTCTGTTGCAGTGACCCGAAGCTTAGAGAAGGGGAAATTAAGCTGCGAAAATATAAACATTATTTCAAGTCGGATTTGAAGGATTAGGGCTTGTAATAAAGAGTATTAGGCCCTTTCGAAGGGTTCTTGCAAGGCGACTTTTCCGCCCACCGGAGAGGACAGGTATTATCTGCCTTGGGAGCACATGTGCAGGATTCCCACGCGTGTCCGCACGGCAGAGCCAGGCCGGGCCTCCCTCCCGGCTGGGTCCCGTCCTGCCGGGGAGCGACCCGGCTTCCTCCGGTTCCGCTTCCCGGCGGCTTTGTTAGAGGCTTCCCGGGGAGGCAGCTCTGCATCGCCCTCCTGAGCTGCTCACGGGAGACGAAACCTGCACGGCCCCCTTGGCCAGGAGCTCCCCCGAGCTGCCGGCTCTGCCCCCGGCCCCGCAATCCCCCGGCTCTCTCTGCCCTGGCCGCCCAAGAGCCGCGAAGCCCGCGGGGGAGTTAATTAGGCGGATGCAGGCCTCGGGGTCCCTTATAGGCAGGCACGGAGGTAACCTGCAGGAGTCTTAAGACTTTTATTTTTTATTTATTACTTTTACTCCCCTTTTATGAAAGGTCAAGTGAGCGAGATGCAGATTATCCCGCCCGCTCAGGACTCCCCTGCAATCTGTCACGCCGGCAAGATACGTATCGCAAATCTCTCAAAATATAATCTCCGGGAATCATATTCCGAATACTGTTTTGATTAAAAACCAGAGCGGGGATTGATGGAGAACTAATACGGGCAGCAGAGCCTGCGTGCGCCCAGGCACAAAACTAAAATAACGGGCTCGCACGAACAGATTCAGCGCCTCCAATGCCATAATAAACGTATTTAAACCGTCCTTGTCTGAGCTTTGCTACGAGATGGGCTTTTTAATGCCCCTTCTCTGGGAATTGAACCCGGGTTGTCCGGCGGAGCGGGGGCAGCGGGGCTGTGCCAGGCGGGCTCGGGGAGATGGGGCCGGGGCGGGACGCGAGCCGGGCGCGCAAGGTGAAGCCCCCGCGGAGCCGGGGCACCGCAGCAGCGCTCACACACACCCCAGCCCCTGCCGGCACCCCCCTGGCTCCGAAGGGCCGGGTCTCCCCCTCTCCGCAGCCCGCGGGGACGCGCTGGCAGCAGCCCCGCAGCCCCGCATCGCCCCCCAATTAGCGGCCGCGGGGGCGGGCGGGGGCGGCTCGCTGTCGCGTCCCCCGCTGGGGTGGGAAGTTTCTAAAACAAAGTCGCCGGGCTAATGGCCCCGGGCGGGAGCGGCGGGGCCGCGCACACTCCACTGCGCCCGCTCAAAGCCAGCGCGACCGCGGGGCCGCCGCCGCCTCCGCCGCGCTCGCTAATGAAGTTTTGTCAAAGACAATTACGGGCCCGGCGGGGGCAGGAGGCCGCGATGAAAAGGCGGCTTTGTGCGGCCGAGACGGCGCGGCTCCCCGGGCACCCCCGGCCCTTCCTGCGCCCCCGCGGTGACCCCCGCGCCCGGCCCCGCTCCCCGCGGGGACAGCGGCCCCGCTGCCCGGCCCCAGGTGAGCGCACGGACGGGCTGGAGCGCCCAGAGCTGCCGTCCGTCAGCCCGATCCACCGGGGACCGGAGCAAGCCCCGAAAAGCGAGGGCTGAGGCGGCGGGCAGCCGCTGCTTCCTCCGCACACCCCTGGCTCAGGGTTTCTGCCCCCTCTCCCCCTCCTTTCCCACAGAGCGGCTGCTGCAGAGGATTCCTGCCTCTCAGCGTTGTTGCATTCAGCAATTGGGAGAATCCATCCCAAAACTGCCAAACGAGCTGACTAAATCTGTTTAAATATACACTGGAGAGACATGAAATTGGGGTCTTGGACTGCAGCTGCCTTCAGCTGCATCTGAGCCAGAGGAGGTGTGGGAGAGCGGGACAATAACCATCCTTCAGCACCTTCCCCAAACTGCCAGCACTGGCTGCTGTCCTCCATCTCAGGTCCTTGTCACCTCCCTTCCCTGCCATCCCCAGCCAACGTGGGCAGCACAAAACACACTGGCACTCTCCTGGAGAGGACAGGGAACCATTTCTGAGTCGTGAGAAAGTCTGGACAATACACGTGACCAGCTAGGTTGCTTCCCAACCTTTGAAGCACAGTCCTCCTTTTAGGAACACAAGAGAGGCAAACCCTTCCTTTGCTGCTGCACAAGCACATGAGGAGAATGACCCTGGCATTGAAATGGTCTACACCCCTCACCCCCAGCTGCCTGGTATTTGCCTGTTGTCCTGTTCCCCTACAGGTTCCCTATCCCACAATAAAGGGACAAATTTTACTGCCTTTGCAGCAACAAACCCCTTGAAGATCCCTTTTCAAAGGTGTCTACCACAGAAGTTTTAGCTTGATGTGGCTGTTGAGGTTATGGAGCAGTGGGTTGGAGAAATTAGTTCAAAATGATCTCAAAAACTGCACAAGCAGCTGCCCAGGCCAGGTGTCATTTCAGGATCAAAGCATCTGTTAGAGGAAAATTATTTTTGCCATTGTATTGCCTTTTTTTTTTTTTTACCTACTGTTCATCTGAAAATAAATTACAGGCCAGAACAGGTGGATAACATTCTGGAATGATTTATTTAATCTGGATTCTCTTTCAATCTACTTAGCAGGATGAATACTTTTTTTTTTTAGCCTGAATCCAAAAGCCTGTCTTTTCATCTAAAGAAGAGAAAATACCCTAAAACACTGTTCTGCTGCTGTCAAGGTGTACTCCCCACTGCTGCTACTAAACCAGTGGTAATGTCTGCTGTGCTAAAGGGCCTGAGGGGAAACCTCAAGAAAACAGAGCCAATTTAATTTTTTTTTTGATGTTGTTGTTCCTTGCCATCTTCCTAGTGCTTTAGATATTATTTCCCTTCCTGGGCAGTGTTTGGGTAATAAAAGAACTGATTGTAGTGTTCAATCACTACCCCTTACAAGGTAAGAGGACAGGTCTCTGACTTTCCCCTCCTGTTAGGACAGCTTTGTGTAGCCCTGGCTGGGAGTGGAGCTGGGATGGACACTCAGGAATCTTCTGCTGCAAACACCCATGGATCCACTGATACCAAACAAGGCCAGGAGCAATTCCTTCAGGCACATTCACACAAGGCTTCAGATCCTAGGTGAAACCTGCCTTCTTGAGAAGCCATGCTTTTGCTAAGAAGGGATTAGCAAAACCATTGCTCACTTACTTAGATGTGAATTTCTGATGTTTGGTTTGAGCTGGAAGAAGATGTTTTAAGGGGCAGATACTCTCAGGACCTACAAAATGCTGAAATTCATGGATTAATTCTCTGGATGGCTCAGTTTGGTACTCTAGTCCCACTGGATGGTAATGCACATGTGTAGAGGGGGAAAGGAGCTGGAAAAATGCTTTTAGATATGGGGAAGGTTACAGGATATTGAAGGGGTGGTAGGTAACACTGCCAGCATGTTTCCACCTCATGTGCCTGTCCACTTTAGTTTAATGGATTACATTAAGGTTTTAAACCTGCTTTAGCCCATCAGACTCAGGTATGTGCACCAGTAAAACCATTCAATTTTTGTTGGTTTGTTCCAGATTTTTTTCTTATTTTATTTTTTTTTAATTCAGCACAGCTCCAAGTCTGAGTTTGCTGCTGGTCAAGTCCTGAGTTTGTGCTACGGCACCAACTCACTCATTGTGAGGTGTGTTTGGAAGAATTTCTGTTACAAGACAGCCAGGTTGGTGAACCTGCCAGCCCAGCCCCAGACTGCCTGGGCTGGAAGAGAAGGGGCTTGGAATGATTTTACCTGTCAGCCCTCCCAGCAAGGGTACTCTGAACCACACAGACCCTCCAGAAAACCTGGCCCACGTGAACAGGCCTCCAGGGTAAATATGGCACATGCAAAAGCTGACTGCAGTTTTTAAATAAAAAATAATGTCACCTCCACTTGCCTAGGATGATTCATTCAAGTGGATCCACTTCTTAATTTCAAACACACAACATCATTAATGTTCAACATCTCAAAGAGGGCCTACACAGCCATCTGCTTGGTGGAACATCTTAACTTCATTGAACAGCTAAGAAACAAACAGTGATGGGAGCTCACAACCAGTCCCACTGCTGGTCACTAACAGAGATACTAAACATCCATATTGCCATGCTCAGGTTTTCCCTATGCAAACCACACGAGGCACGGGGAAAGGAATGGATTAGGGGCACAAGGAAATGAACAACAAGGAGCTCTGAGTCAGCAGCCTGCCAGGGATTCATGCTGCACACTTAAATCTTGTTTATCTGAGCACGTGCTTTGCAGCTCTGCAGCCACCATCTGCAGTTTACTCTGGGGAGCTCTGGCAGCCTGGTCACCAGCCCAGCTGGTGCAAGAACAACTGCTGCATGTCCTGCAGGTGGGGAACTGCTGCATGCCCTGCAGGTGAGGAACTGCTGCATGCCCTGCAGGTGGGGAACTGCTGCATCCCTGCAGGTGGGGAACTGCTGCATGCCCTGCAGGTGAGGAACTGCTGCATGTCCTGCAGGTGGGGAGTGCTGCATGTCCTGCAGGTGGGTCACTGCTGCATGTCCTGCAGGTGGGTCACTGCTGCATGTCCTGCAAATGGGGAACTGCTGCACGCCCTGCAGGTGGGTCACTGCTGCATGTCCTGCAGGTGGGTCACTGCTGCATCCCTGCAGGTGGGTCACTGCTGCATGTCCTGCAGGTGGGTCACTCACTGCTGGCAGACTCAGCCCTGCCTGCCAAGGCTCTCCTGCAGTGCCAGAGTAGCTGACGTTTCCTGGAGCTCAGTACTGAGTGTGGAGCACGAGTGTCCCTGACAGAGCAGCTGCAGGGCAGCTCCCCAGAGCGAGAAATGGGTCATTTATTAGACCCACAGGACCACAGGAGAAACAAAGCTCTTCTCAGAAGTGTTACTGGCATGAGAGCTGAGATCGTATTAAGAGTGGACCATTTGTGGAGTGTTTTATCAGCAACAAACCAGTTCCTAGCCCACAATCCCAACCCAGCAGTAATAAGGCAGGACAGCTGATTTTGCTTTGAATAAGAAGTGAACAAGAGGAACAGAAGCAGAAACAACTGCTCCTGTGAGACATGTGGTACCAATCCTGGCTGGGTACCAAGCCTGACCATTACCTAACCAACACCCAAGGCACCACTGTTCCAGGGCACTGTTTGGTATTTATGAGATCTTTCCTTTGCATGTACAGAGAGATAACTCTAAAATGGCCCACAGCCATCTGGGGAATAAGGAGATGAATGAAGGAGTCTCTGTGAAACCCCAAAACCTGGACAGCCCACAATGGTAAAAATTGAAGTGCCAAAACTCTCCTCAGGCAGCAGCAGTTCTGCTGTCCCGCTATCCTCTGGGCATTTATTTGCCTGTTCCCTCACAAAGAAGGCCAAAACCTCTGTACAGTAGCCTTGCTGTCAGAGGGGAAGGTGGTTCCACCCACTCATAGATCCTTAGCTCCTTACTCTGCCATTACCGCTTTGACTTCAGGACCTTCAGCATAAGCAAGTGTTTCTGTGCTGTTGCCATTTAAAAGCAGGCAAGGGGTGCAGTGTCCACGTTATGTCAGGCACACCAGCAGGTTCCTGCTTAGCAGAGCTTTGCACCCAACCCCAACATGCCATAACATCCATGGCTGCATGTGCAGGGACACCCTGCAGCACACACATCCACAGCAGCATGTAAAACTGATCACACACATCAAATTACTGACTTCTTGAGCAGATAACTGTATGCTAAATACTTCTGTGAAACTTCAACATTCAGAGGAATCTAGATAATGGAGATAATGCAACAATAGCTGCCCTAGCTGAGGGAAAGGGAGCTTCTACAGGCAGGAATTCTGATTTCCAACTTCTCACCATCTGTCAGAGCAGAGCTGACACACCTTCTGCTTCTGTTTCATGATATCCTGAGTGAGTGCATCTCACTATATTCAGGGGCACATCTGCCTATCAAGAATTACAATTTACCTGTAGAAAAATCAATTGCCAGTAAAACTCTTCAAGTGTCTTCCAGAATTCAGAAATGTAACACATATTACTCTTCTTCCTGAGCTTTCCCATAAAATATCAGCTTACTCAGTATTCTGTGGCAGGAAATTAATAAAACTTGTCCTAGTTGCTCTCAATTACAGCAATAATATAACCTCATTTGCTCTTCATACACATTTAAAAATCAGGCTACAAATACAATTCAAGGTATTTCATAAATGGAGCAGATGTAATTACAGTGTGGGAGTGTAGTCTCAGGGACAATTGTACAATTCCAAAAGTTAATAACAAAGATTTCCTCTAGGTCACTTTTCACCCCAAATCCTAAGGCTCATTGTGGGCTGCACCACCTTTAGTTCACTCAGCATGCCATTGAGATCAGTTTAACTTACAAAGGTTGAAGAGTGATGTTTTGAGGGCTGAGGAGAACCAGGAGGCATCAATGACCTGGTGATCCCCATTTCCCTGCAGAACTGCAGGCTCTCTTTGTACAAAGATGCCCAAATCTGAATCCAAGGGCTTTCAGGAACCTGATGCAGTGCTTGCCTCTCACTGCCCCCTTCTCTGCTGGCCCTCAGGTCAAACCTCTCACCTGCTGTAAGAGTGATTACAAATTAGCACCCCCTCATTATTAGTTAGGAAGTTCAGTGCACTGTAATGTGTCATGCACTCTGGTTTTCTGAGCTTCACTGATGCTGTGCTTGTCCCTGCTGAGAGAACCCCAGTGATGCCTGTGGGCTTTCCCTTGAGTGCTGTGGGGTGTCACTGCAGTTACACTGCATAGACCTAAATTCCAGATCTGTGTTTTTCCTTGTGGCAGCACAAACAGCCTGGTCATGGGTGCAGCAGTCTGTGAAGGGATCCTGAACATCATCTGTCACATGGTGAGTTCCCTCAGCCTCTCCCCAGAGAAAGCTCTGTGCACGCTGGGTTTTGTTCTTCAGAATAAAACTTTTGGCCTGATTTCTTATGGAAACAAAACTCCTATAATCACTGTGGGAGAAGGCAAACATCTGCCTGCCATTGCATAATTTCTTAAATTAACCAGCCTATCCCAGCAATCCCTGGCATGAGGACATGTGCACTCTGGCCTCCATCTCAAATAAATGGAGAAAAAAGTTTCTCCCATTGACAACCAGAACAGTTTCAGAACTGTCTTTTTCTCTAGAGAAACCCAGAGCACCTATGCTCCCAAGTCAGGCCATATGCTCAAATGCCTGAAGCCCAGAGGGATTAATTCCAGCCTTGAGGTTGTATTTGTCCTCTGTGGTCACCCAAGCTGGTTAGAAATAAATGTTTGTTTCTTTTTCTCCCCAGAAACAATTGCTATGAGTGATCATGCAAAACAGCAGTGATGTGCACAATTGAAAACACAACCCAAAAGACATTTTTATACAAACTTGTGGTGGGTTAATACCAGGATAATTGTATATTTCAAAGGACTAAAATGATTTTTCAACAAGAATTGAGATCGAAAGTAGGGGAAAGACAGAGGAGAACAAGAAATGGAGTCCCCCAAAACCAGAAGGTGCAATGAAATCTCTGCTAGAGCTCCCTTGTGTTCATTCAGCCTTCCAGCCAGGTATGCCAACATGCCCATAAAGCTCTGCTAGTGATGGCAATTAGTCCAAAGCCTGGGTCACAATTTTACCCATATAAAGCTGAGAGAAAACCTAGATGTTTTCCTCCATAAGATGTCAGGAGAAGTTAGCCCAGCCTGCCAGCTCCCACCATGCTCACAGCAGGTTAGTGGCAGCCTGGCAGCTGGAGAAAGAAGCACTACAGAGAGGTCCTGCTTGGGGCTTTGCAAATGGTTTGGGTTGTTTGCTCTGAGGTATGGTTTCAAGAGAGCTGCTTGGGTTTAGAAGTGATCTACCTGTTTATTATATTGATAAATGACACATTTTTCCTACTTGATTTGTTGGGGACTGAGTGACCTGGCAATAAAACTGACTTGATATTGCCACTTAACTCTTATTGATGTCTTTTCTGGTTTGCCTTTTATTTGCATAAATGAGAAACAGAAAGGGACCATTATTCTTTAACAGAATCCCAGGGGATTCCCTGAGGAAGGCTGATGGATGTTGCAGACACACATCTCCCCAGGTATCAGAGCAGTCACAACTTCTGTCCCCTCCCTCCCACAGCCTCCTCTCAGTGACCCCTCGGCCCAAGGCAGAGCTGACAGCCAGCAGTGTTTGCTCAGCCACAGGTCTGACACTTTAACACCTGAGGTGTGTGGCCAGGAACAAGTGAGAGAACATTAAATTATAATTTTTGTAATGAACCGTTAAAAAACACGGGACCTATAAATACATAACTGCAAACCTAAATATACATCTATGCTTATAAATGGGCATTTTTATAAATTAAAATGTGATGCTTTCCTTTAATAGAAGAGGCAAGAAAATGTTTTTCTTTCAGAAAAGCAGAAAGACTGCAAGCACTCAAATATCACAGGGTTGCAGCTTGGGGTTTTGTCTCACTCTTGCAAAGATTAAAACGATATTCTACAGCTGCATTTCACTTTACCATATCTTAAAATAAAACCAACCCAAAACTGAGGACCAATTTTTGTTGCTTAATTCCACAAGGAAAAAACACCACTGAATATATTAACATCACCCTTGTGTAAGTGAGACTTACACCAGGAGGGGTCCTTGACAAGGTCAAAACAAAACCTTCAGTCTGTCTCAGAAACCCAGTCACCACCATAAAATTCTGGCAAATGACCCTTAATGCTCCAGAATTTAAACCACTTCACATTCAGATCCTAGTACTCACTCACATTTCTGCAAAAATCTTATGGAATTAAATGGAGGATGAAGATAGCAAATTAATTATCTTAATAATTGAGATCAATATTTTCCTATTCTTTGCACTGCACAGTAAATATAAATATTTACTATTTAATGTTAAATATATACACTTCTGTTTAATTTTATCAGACAGCTCCAAAGTCTTAAAAGAAATTACAAGTGTCTTTATAATTCATAAGATTTTTTCCCATAAGGCATTTCTTTTCCTTTTGTTTATGGTTGGGAAGGAAACATCAGTAGTACAAAGAAATGGTGCTGCACAGAAAAACCTACCCCAAAAGAGATCCTGCAAAACAACAAAAGAAATAAACACAACCAGGAGGAGAAAATTCTGCAAGGGGGTCCCTGGTGGACAGAAGTAAATGGGGTTTTATATAGAAAAACTCTTATATTTTTTAATAACCAGAAATCCTCTCTTTTACTGTTTCTTTCAATTTGAGTCCTCTCATCTAGGAATCCTCTTTTTGTTTTATGCCAGCATGTGAGGAAAGCTCATTGTTTGTCTTTGCCAGCTGCTGGAGTAGAATCCAGGCACACAGTCCTGCACTGCTGGTCCTGCACTCCTTGTGCTCCAAAGGTCACCTGGTTCCAAAATCAGACCCAGGATTTGAAAAAAAAGTATATAAAAACACCAAAGGAAATTAACCCCAAAGTATGTGCATGTCTTCCAAGGAAATTAACTTTTTCCCTGACCCATTTTTCTGTGGATGTGCATCGTGTACTTATGGAACAGATGAGTAATGAGCATTGTGACCTATAAAAACAGCAGAAGACAGGAAGAAAAAAAAAAAAACAAACCTCTGTATTTACTTTCACATTTATAAAATATTGGTATTTATGGATAAACCAGAATGGAAGGGACTGGGCCAATATGGAAGTTTTGGGTGTTTCTAACTCCCATCTTTGAAAAGTTTGCAATGAGCTCAAAAAGGTTCAGAAGACCTGAGCAGGCTCCCCCAGCCAGTTCACTGTACAAGCAGAAGCTGTCTCAGGACAGCAAGATAACCAGATTATTTTAATATTCTCCACCAATTTTCTTGATCCTTTTTGGAGACACCAAGCCCCATCAGACACTGATTTACCAAGAACAGATCCAGTGGACTCTTGCTCACCCCCACTTTTGTTTTTTTCTCCTTTTAAGAAAAAAGCCAAACCCCCAGAAGCCACTGGCTAACATGGAATAGATTTCCCCCTCACCAGGCAGCTGACACACAGCTGAACCCTCACTAACTGCGTTTTCCTGGGCACCAGAGCCCTCTGGGCTCAGAGGTGTGTCAGAACCTGCCAATCAGACAGTCTGTCTGTCCTCCAGGGCAGCAGATTGTCCTGGTGACTAAACTACAGGCAGCCCATCAGCTCTCAGTCCCTCTAAGGCCTAAAATCCCTCCTAATTAATCTTCAACTGAGAAAGAGCAGCCACCCAGCAGCAGAGCAGCATGATTAGGAAACCAGCAGAATCCCTGGCTCCTTTTTGGGAACACATTTTGAAAGATTAAAGAGCACCATCCTCTCCCAAGAACCTGAGCAGAAAAGGGCAGGAGGCTATGGCTGTGTTCAGCCTGCCCTGCAGCAGGGAGGCAGGATTCTCTCTGCTTTGGCTTGGTGGCACCAAGGGAGGTGTCATAAGCCTGCCCACCACGTGCAGGGCTGCATCCTGCAGCTGTCCTTTTGCTGTCCCCATGGCCTGTGTTGCTATGTGAGCTGGGTTAAAGCCAACACACATGCACTGCACTCCACACTGAGGGCTCCTGGAAGGACTTGGTTGGTTCAGAGAAACCCAAAGGAGACAGAGGAAGCACAGTGCAGCCCAGCCAGGTACCACAGAAAATCTGGACAGGCTGCAGGTAAGGAAAATAGGAATATAAGGACTAATAATATAAGGACTAATAATATTGGAACAGAATTAAGGACTAGCTCAGATGATCCACAGATAGTAAATTCTCCATTTCTCAACACCTTCAAAACAAAACTGTGTCTTTCTAGAGGGCATATTCCAGCAGTTCCATCCAGCTACCACAGCATCATCTAGCCCACAATCTATACAGGGAGAAAAAGCAGAGAATCTGACTGTCCTTCCTTGCCTTGAAATGTCCATAAATGCCTTGAAATGTCCACTTTTTAGGAAATCAATTTCCCTTCATTCCAGGCTGTAAGTTTTTTAAATTTTTTTTGTTTCTTTGGTTTTGATGAGATTCATATCTCAGTCAGGGACCTGCATGTATATTACAAAAAAGCAGCACCCTATACACATTTGAGTTCAGTAAAGACTACTCTAGGGGCAATTATTGCAGAGTATTTTCCACTGTTACCTCTGCATGCAATTTGATGGATAGTTCTGCAAGTGTTGTAGCACAAGCAAATAAATGGCAGGAATATCTGCATGAAGAGTGGTGCTCAAGCACAAAATGAAAAACCTGAAGGAAGGCAAATTCCAACTGCATAGTTTTGCCTATTTGCCCTGGAGTTATATTTAGCCATGCAGAGAAAAAAAAAAAAAAAGATCTAAACCAATTGTTTACTGCTCAGACGACAGCCTATTAAAATCGCCCTTGTTACTACAGCAATAGTACATATTTACAGGGATTGGGGCTGATTTTGATCAGCCATACCAAGCCATGCCTCAACCCATTTCATACTGATTAGAGTCTGGTCATATTTTAAGTGTCTATGAAATTATGCAAATGGAATCTGTACCAGAAAATCAGATTGCCAGATAATTGACCATTAATCTTTGATAAAAGTTTAAAAAAATTAAAGCAATCAGAAATCAGCTTAGCGTACTGTCTCTTGGGCCTTATTTTGGTCTAGTAAGTCTGTACACTAAGCTGATTTCTGATTGCTTTAAGTTGTAAAAATTGCTTTTTAACCCACGGATATCAATGAGATTGCACCTGGTGTAAGTCGGGGCTGAATTTGATCCGCTGTGTGCCTTAATCACAGTATATTTTTGTTAAAACCCAGTATTTGTGTGGATCTGTAGATACTGATTTGTTCAAGCACACGATAATCTCCCCCTAAGCCCGTCAGAATACAGCAGGTTAATAATGCTGTAAGTAGAATCCAATTTATTCATAAAACACCGGAACGCTTTAACCAAACTGTTCTTTTGTGGCCAGCCCCCTCCCGCCTGGCTGCGGCAGACAAAGGCTCCTGCTGCAGCCGGTGGGAGCAGGGCAGGACAACAATAGCGTGGTGTCTGTCACCCCAGTGTCTGTCTGTCTGTCCGTCCGCTGGGCACAGGGTCCCTCTCCATCCTCTGCAGAGCACAGCCAAAGGCAGCTCCTTCCCAGTCCCGCAGTCCCTGGTACCTGCTTTGGGAGGAAACTCTTGTTCCACATCCATCACTGTTGTTTTGATAAGGGCCCCAACATTTTTGGTGGCAGCAGGAGTGCCTAATCCTGTGACAACATTCCAGCCCATTAACATTATCTCTTAATTAGCATATATAGCACTTGCTGGGTGTTTATCGGAATTCAATGAGCACATGCTGTAAAACTTCCTTTCCTCTGTGACCAACAAAGTAAAGAAAAATCCCACATGCTTTAGTCAAAAGTTAGATTTGCTTTGTACAGACTTGAGGAAAGCAAAGTCTTTTCTGTTTAAAGACTCCCTGTGCAAACTGTTCCCATGAACTTTGGAAAACTCCACCTATTTGATCTTCCCCTTGCCAGCATTAGGAGCCTTTGCCAGGAGTCACAGTTGTATCACATTCTGTGTCACCTCAGCACAGGGCAGAGATGATCTTACAGCCAAGGGCACCCCAGCCCAAGTATGAAAAAGGAAGAGAGAGTGACAGAGGGACAGACATCAGCCCTAATAAGGAAAAAATAAAACCATACTGGCCAAAATGACAGAACCATCCAAACCACTACAAAGGGATTCAAGCAGAAGGGGACAGCCAGGTTATCTCTGATTAAATCAGAACGAGGGTGGTTTATTATGGATCTTTGATTTTTCATTAAGCTGGATTTTAGGATATTAACTAAACGTGCATGTACAATTCTGTGCTGCTCATCTGTATGCAGAGGGCTGTTCACAAGCCAGGGGCACATCCCACCCTTCTCCCTTTTCTTACAAGGAATGGAGGCAGCTGGAAACAGCCACACAACAGAGGGGTCATTGCTCACTTCTTCAGGACATTTACTTATAAGCCCCATGACAACTCCTCTTTCTAGAACTCCTCTCTGCACTCCTGCTCATAAACAGGATTTCAGAGCTGGCAGGTTCCACAGCAGTCTGTGCTGCCATCCTCACAGGGCAGGCTCTTGATATGCATAAGTTACCCTTGCACAAACACATGCAGACTGCTGTGGAGGGCCCTCCATCATCCCTGGGGAGGGAAAGACCAGGCAGCCTGCAACACAGGCTTCAGATTCCTCCAAAATTAAAAGCCTCTGATAAAATTATTGGTTAAGATAATTAATAAAGTGAACAGATGACTGGGAAGGAGGTCCATCATTCAAGGTGCTCTGGGATTCCTAGGAAATAAACCACCCAGCATGCTTTAATTCAACTGAGAGACTGTAGGCACCACAGTGAAAACATAAACCCAAAATCTATGTCCTGGTTTACACAGGGGGCTAATCTAGATGCTCATAACATTTTCTCCCAGTACAATAAACTTTGCTGATGTGATGAAATTTTTTTAAGAAATAGAAATCCAATGACTTTCAGCTCCCAGGGATGTTGCGTAAGAAGATTGCAACAAGCTGATATGGATCCAAATGTTATACTGTTGTTACAAATCTTATACTGCTGCTAGAGCTGTACCCAAGAACTCCATCACACCTAATCAGCACTGGTAAACTGTGGTGATGCATCCATACCCCTCTCCCAATCTCTTTTTAAAAGAATTTCACCATTACAGGCATTTTCTGACCGCATTTTCTCATGTGCACAATGAAGACTATTAGGAAAACCTCTGTCAAATACTCCTGCAACCTCAACACCTTAGGGAGGCAACTGATTTCCAACCACTTTCTCCATTCCCATCGACATTACATTCATATCCCACTTCTGCTGGATTTCTCCTTCATGGAAATGCCTGCTCAACTTTACAGCACTTGGTCTATGCACATAATAAGAAGTGACTGTCTTGCTAATGATTTTCCAGTGCTTAGGTGACTAAAAGACAATATAAAGTGCAGAATGAGATGATCCAGTGAGAAAGAAGGCAGTTGAAAACTGAGGTTCCTTCATCCCTTCATCCTCTGGCATGGATCAGCAAGGATCTACCAGATAGTTTCTGCTGGCCATATGAAAACTAAAGTTATGAGCACATGTGAGTGTCCATGCACAGAGCATAAAAATCCATCTCCAAATGCTCAGACATGGCAAAAATAACTCTCTAGATGTGGATGGAAGTGTTACCTCACACACAGGGTCAAGGCTGTTTCTCCTCAGGCATCTCTTGTCCTGTTCCAGGGCCTGCCCTCATCTGGCTTGACACAGCAACTTGCACAAGCTGCCCTCTGTGATCAGCCATTGTCCTCCAAGTGTTCCACTGTGCAATTCATGATTCTGCTCTTCCAGGTATTTTATCAAGGGAAAAAAGCCCTCATCTAGAACTGCTTCCTACTGACAAAGCACTGCAGGAGCATTGAGGTGCGGATTAAGACGGTTCAAAATGTGCTTCAAGATTGTCAGGGAAGCATTCCTGGATTAGCAATGTGCTTTGATCTGAATGCTTCAAACTTTAAAAATTTCCACAAGACAGCTGCTTCTTGCTTGGTTGTTTGTAGGAATAGATTTGCTCATCCCTGACCTGTGCCAGTGAGCCAGAGGTGCTCAGGCCTGGAATGTCCCCCCACCTGCTACAGCAAGACCATGGAAATAGCAGAGCTATTGGAAGAAAAAGGAGGACAAACACTAGACTAAAAAGTGAAATTTGACACTCATAGGAGAAGGTTCTCTGGATTTAGACAAATCTGTCTGGCAGTGAATATGTTAACAGTTGACCGTAACTGCTTGGAGAGAAACAAGCTGCTTGGATGCTGGCAGCAAAAATCCTGCTTTATCCAATTCCTACTGTGCCAAGCTCCTCCACCCTCTCTCAGAGCAGCACTTAGACAAATGCCAACATTTTAAAATTAAATGGCCCCATCATTATTAATTCATTTGGTATTCATTGTAATGACATTAATCATAGTAAACTGCAGCAGCTTTATTACACATGTAATGTGTACTTTCCTAGAATTTCCCTGTAAAATCTCTAACATTGCTAACAATGTAAAGACAATGAGACATTACAACCAAGGAAAACAATAATAAACACACAACTCAATAAATCATTATTCTACCCACAAGTATGTTAAAAAAATAAACTCATTTCAAAATTAGAGGAAAAAACATCATGCAATAAGTGACATCAGTGAGTTTGAGGCTTTTGGTTGCAACATAGAAACAAAACAGCATGCTAATATGACATTTACAAATAATACCTAACCACAGCCTAATTAACTTATTGTGTGCTTACTAAACTAGCATACATATTATATTAGAAGAAAAACACTTATTTGTTCTGTTGCTAAGAAACTTCAGACATTTGCATATTTAACAAATTGTTAGAGTGTTTTTAACCAGAACCCATCACTATTTATAAAAGACAAATTTAAAACATGAGATCAAAGACACAACATTAATTTTTCTTTTGTCGACTGTCTTTGTTCAATAGCTCAAAGAAGCAGTTTTATTGCTGGCTGATACATAATGAAACATCTGGTATTATTCTGAATTACAGCGGAACCCACTAATAGTCAAGGGCTTTTCTTTATTTCTCAGGCACCAGCCAAAGTCCTGTAGGGACCAATCCAGCAGCCCTTGTGGAACATGCCTTTGAAATCCTTGCAAGGTTTTTCTGAATAAGGAGTTCAGGAATACCACTAATTTTTTTTTTTTTTTTTTTTTTCTTTTAAAGGCTCCAGATGTCAGCCAGTTTTAATTGATCTTGTAAGCTGCACAAGAGCAGGAAATGAAAGCACAATCTTAGGGAGCAAGGCAGTGAGTGAAGCCCGAGGGTTCTCCACTCACTGGGAGATGACAGAGGACACTGTGCCCATGGGCATTCATCCAGAGCAGCTCTGGGCCACTCTTCTACACCCTGGGCAGGTGTTTGCCAGCTCACCAGGGGTCAGTGCAGTGACCAGCAGAGCCTGAGCCCCCCTGTGCTGTCCAGTGAGCCCAGGAACCAGAGGGAGCCTGGCCCAGCTCACTCTGTGTGAGCTCCATATGCTCTGAGCCAACACAGCCACCTCCAGAAACACTCCTGATGTGTCCCTGCCCTGCCACCTCCAGAAACACTCCTGATGTGTCCCTGCCCTGCTCTGCCACCTCCAGAAACACTCCTGATGTGTCCCTGCCCTGATCTGCCACCTCCAGAAACACTCCTGATGGGTCCCTGCCCTGCCACCTCCAGAAACGCTCCTGATGTGTCCCTGCCCTGCCCTGCCACCTCCAGAAACACTCCTGGCGTGTCCTGCCCTGCTCTGCCACCTCCAGAAACACTCCTGATGTGTCCCTGCCCTGCTCTGACACCTCCAGAAACACTCCTGGTGTGTCCTGCCCTGCTCTGACACCTCCAGAAACACTCCTGGTGTGTCCCTGCCCTGCTCTGCCACCTCCAGAAACACTCCTGGTGTGTCCTGCCCTGCTCTGACACCTCCAGAAACACTCCTGGTGTGTCCCTGCCCTGCTCTGCCACCTCCAGAAACACTCCTGGTGTGTCCCTGCCCTGCTCTGCCACCTCCAGAAACACTCCTGATGGGTCCCTGCCCTGCTCTGCCACCTCCAGCACATTACAGGAGGAGCAGGATGAAAAAGGAAAGCAAAGAGACACTGGAAGGAAATATGAAAACTCAGAGGGGGGTAAAAAAACCCAAGGTAATCTTAAATTTGCTGTCTCTGGGCTACTTAAAGTGGAGAAGGTGTTGAGCTAAAGCTCTCCTCAAAAAGCTACCTCAGGGACTCATCCCAGAGCTCTTTTTCCACCTACCACGGTGTCTACCATCATCTCCCTTTCAGTTTTTTGGTTTTTTTTAAAAACCTTTTCTAAAGCTCCCATCCAGTCACAGAAATAAAGGTGTAAAAGAGCTTAATGATATTTTCACTTGTTCTCCCTCCCTTAAATAATATTTCTATGATCCAACTCCATCTGCATAATGGATTTACAGCTCTTTATTGCCAACGTGGTAAAAGAACTTGTCCACATAAACTTGTTCATATAAACTTCTTCATACAACCAGTGTGAGTGAATGGCCTGGTGAGGGACACTGCTGGAAGGGGTGGGCAAATGGTCAGCCAAAGGACTTGTCTGCTAATTATGTTCCCCAGTTCTCTGTATTCCCTCCCAGCCTGTACTGATTAACCCAGATCTCTTTTGCAAACTTCTAATTATTAGAGGTTAATTATTATCATACTATATTATCATTTACATATACATATTATCACAACCATAATTCTATAGGCTTCTGATTCTCATTAGATTCTTTTTTTCCCCACTAGTTCTTGCTTGCCTTAGGTGGAATATGAGTTTAGGTATGCCAAAGCAGTGGAAGAAGGTCTGAGATATGTTGTCCTAGTGACAGCTATACAGTTTATTGCTTCTTGAAAAAGGAGTGGAATGCCAAGCTGCATTTAATCCACTTTCAAAGAAAGCCAAAAATCAAATTTCTTTAAGATTAGTATCAAATATTAGGATCCTTTCCCCCTACGGTAAGAAAGTGTCCAGTGGAGAAAATCTTCCAGAGAAAAAGAGAAGAAATTGGAGGCAAAATGAGATGATAAATTTAAATGTATTCTGTCAATTCAGTGCTTAAGCAAGGAGTGTTCTGGGTCTGTGGAGGGTTTGTGAGCAGGTCAGACAGGGGCTCCTGCCAGACTCTCCAGAGGAGCCAGCTCCTTCACTGGCCTTGGCAGGAAACAGCACAGAGAACTCTTGCTGAGACAAAAATCCATCCCTGCATCCTGATGGGTAAAGAGGGAAAGGCCACATTAAAGCACAGGGTCTGCTGCAGATAGGTAGGACTGAGACTCCACTGAAGAGCAAAGGAGGAATCATTAGTGACTGTGGGCACTGGAACAGGATTACACAGATCTCAGCACATGCTCACCCAGCCCCAGCTCTCCACCAGCTGCCTTCAACTCTCCAATGTGGAACCTAAAGCTGTCTGGGTGGTTTTAATATATCCTCTGAGTGTTAGTGCAAAATGCATTTTTAATGGGGGGCAGCGCTGCAGGGCCAGAGCAAAGTGGTGCCACCAGGTTTTTCCTAGAACTCTCCCTCTTTCCTAGAACTCCTCCAGCTCCAGGGTAAGGGCACTGTGCACAGAATTACCAGAAAAATCACAAAGTGCTATTTGAACTTTCACATTCTGATGCCATGCAAAACTGGGTCACCAAAGTCCTTCTTGCATTCAGAGGGCAACATTTATAGTGGCAGAGAGAGAGGTTTAAGGAGATGTGGACATTTTGACACTGCACACACATGTACAAAGCGAAGTACAAAAAAATCCCTTGGGAATGCGTTGAGAGAAGGAAAGGTGAAAAGCAGTTAACACAAAATCAAGTTGGTAATTGCAGGAAAATCACTGGATGATTTTACAGAGGCTCCATTTTCACACATTTTAGCTGTGTCAGTGCCCCTGCCCTGGATGACACCAAACACTGCACTGGCCCCTCAGCATCCCCCTCACAGGGGATGGGGCATTAGCCCATTTCCAGACTGCAGGCATTTCCACAGTGCCTTGCTGCCCTCAAATAAAGATTAACCTTTTCCTTTATACAGACAGTGCAGGTCTCCTGGCTGAACATTTTTCCTTAAGACCTTTGATGATAGACTTTCTGTGACTCCCCATCAACTCAAACATTTCCTGGATTTAGCCGACATTAAAAATGGAGATTATGCGACCTGAAGTATATATAAATATATATATATATATATGTGTGTGTATTTATGTATGTATGTATGTACATATGTGTGGCACACCATCAACCCTCATCATTTGGATACACTCCACAGTACTTTTATTGCAATTGGGAAACTCACTGTTATGCAGTGCATAAAGACCTCAAGGTATTTGGTTTGTTGGTGTGTTTTGGTTTCTTTGTTTGCTTAATTATGAGTGGCTTCTAAACATTCTTTACTCATACTGTAAGTGCTGAAGTTGGGACAATTTGATCACCTGGCTGCTTGCAGGCAGTGGACAACAAGGCACAAACAAGACAGAGACAAGCCACTTATATTTTCTCAAATAGTTGTTACCAAATTATCCCACTGATAATTTATTCCTAACCACCCTATCTTTATTTATGTAGTTTATTATTTTATTCTGGTTTTCTGAAG
Source organism: Agelaius phoeniceus (assembly GCF_051311805.1). NCBI lineage: Eukaryota > Metazoa > Chordata > Aves > Passeriformes > Icteridae > Agelaius > Agelaius phoeniceus. The sequence continues at coordinate 12,561,655 of NC_135276.1, forward strand.
CTTTGCAGTAAAAATGAAGCAAATATAACTTTATATTAAATCAATATATTCAGTGGTTATTTGATCGTTTCCTTTGGCAATATCACACATATTCGATCGAAGAGCTACAAGAAAGGGGATGGCACTTCTTGTTTGGAAATGAAGAGCCATGTTGCACATTTTAAAAAATTCCTAATGAAACCTTCATTATAGAGACATATATCTCCCCATCCATCATCTCCAAACACGCAGGCTTGGAAATGAAAACCTGCCTGTGTTTAATTTGATGGGCTGAGCCTTCAGCATTCCCATCCTGCCAGGGGGAGGGGAGCAGCATTTATTTATTCACATCTGAAAAGAGACAGGTAAATTTTGGAGCATCATCTGACCTCAAAATCCTGGAAGCACTTATTTGAGAGCAGCCCCAACTCACGCGTCCTCATTTCCCGTCGCACCACGGGCTCCATTGTTTGCTCCCATCCACGGCAGGGGCTTTGCCCTGTGCTCCCCTCCCAAGCTGTGCAACATCTGCTGGGGGAGTTATTTCCTTCTTTATTTATTTATTTCCCCGAATTTCTTTCTAATCTCTGTTTCTTTGTGGTTTCCTGGAGTCATCCTGACAAAGCCACATACTCTGTTCCTGTCCTTTATAGCACTGGAGGGCACTGCAGAACACATGAAATTTGTTTCTAATTTTACCTCTGCCAGAAAACATTCCTGGGTTACAAATACACACCAGCAAAACTGGTAAGGCCTATCCTGCTAACACCACTAGACAAACAAGTCAAAAGGAAATAAAAAAGACTAAAATACAGCACAAATATTTTTGCACTTCTTTTATCTTGTGAAGCCTTGTTCCTCACCTCCTCCCACATTTCACCCTAGTTCAGCGTTTTGGTATTACATAGTTATCTGTTTATATTTAGAAAAAATAACTAAAATACAAGAAGATGAGAAGCAGCAATTCACTTTTCCTCTTCTGCAAGTCCCATACATGAGGAGATGGCTAGAAACACCTTCAGGCATGTGGAGCATGGCTCCCTCCCCACCCTGTGACAGAAACACTTGCAACTGGCCAAAATCCTGGGGCTCCAAAACCAGTTTAAACTCAAAGACTGATCACAGCTGCATTGCTGCCATTTTCTTCCCATCGTCATGGTTTCTAAACAATATTCTAGCTAAATTATCTTCAACTTTGTAATCATGGCAGGGCAGGTCCTGAAGTGGCCTCCAAGGAAGGAAGAGCAGCGCCCCGGCACAGATGGAGCTGCCAGGTCAGCAAGGACCTTGGGCAGGGCTTGTCAGGGATGGGCAGCACCAGCCCCTGCCCCATTGATTTCTGCATGGGCTGGAGGCTCAGGATGTGCTCTGGAGTCTCCTTGTGCTCTGTGGCTGAGGCACTGCAGCTTCACCTACACAAAAGCAGCAGCTCCCAGTCTGGCTCAGACTTGATGACTGCAAATGTCAACAGACCAAGGAACACAAGTCCAGGTTTATTTTCATTAGCAGCAGCACAGTGTCATGGTATTTCAATGCTCTGCAAGTTCTAATTAAAGACCTTGTCACAAGGAACCTGAGAGGATGTCCCAGAGCTGAATCCAGATATCCCACACAGATATCCCAGCACTTCCTACACACCACAGAGGGGACCCTTGCATTGCCCCACTTGCAGAGCCTTTCACTTGGCAAAGGGATTCAGCTCCTGATGGAGAATCCCAGAGCTGCTCTGGCAGTGCTCACAGGCACTGGCTGTGCAGTGGAGCTTTAGGGGTCAGGGCAGCACCCAGAGGGGTCTTTCCCCCAACAGGGAGAGCGCTTGTGGTCAGATGCTTATGGATGAGAGACTCAGCAGCTCTCTCCTCCTGATCAACAAAACTCATACCACAAAGTTAGACTCAGTTCCTTCCACTAAAACAGCCTGGGCTACAGAAAATTCATCAACCTGTGCACTATTCTTATTTAAAAGTTCTGCCATTCCCACAGAATTTCCCTGGACAGCACTATATGTGATCCAACATCTCCATTTAGGACTGTGTCTGAAGAGCGTGGTGCTGCTTTATGGATTGCATTACAGAAATTTTACAGGGCTGAACTGAAAAACCCAATTTTTTCAGTTGTGTTTGGCCCTTCATGTTCTAACTTCCCCAGTGATCACTCTTGGTGAGAAATTTCAGCCCTGCAGGCTTGCTGGAGACTAATCTGCCTGTGTCCACACAGGCACAGCCTATCTGCACTGCACTGACGTCTGTTCCAATATGGATTATGGACTAATAAACTGAATGGTTCTGCAAATCTTCCTGGCCTTTACTTTTTAGCTGTTATAAGAGTCATATTTCCTAAAAGGAGAAACATATGGATTGTATCTATGCAGCACAAATGATCACAGCTGAAATGTACTTGGAGAAAAAATAAAGCCATCTATAGAAGAACTGTGAGAAGATTCAATTTTTGTATGGTTGGAGGGGGTTTTCCTGTCTGGAGTGAAAAATATTAAAAGGGAAAAAAATTGAAAAGAGTTTGTGTTTGAATAAGCTCACCCAACACATTCACTCTTTCTGGCTTTATACCCCTTTTAAAATATTTTCATTGAACATATAAGATTCAGAAGTGAAAATGCTATTTCAAAATTCCTTGTTTTGAAAATACTTCAGACTTTTGGGAAAAGGAAATTTTTTGCTTGAAACAGTTCAACACATTTCACTAAAAGCCTTTCTTTCTTTTCCTTCAGCCACCTTCAGCATTTTCAGTTATTTTACACGGTATTTACTATGAATACCAGTGGGGAAAAAAAAAAACAACAAAAAGCCCACAACCAAGTCTAGCTCTAGTCTCCAAAAGACAATTTTAAAAAATGCAAACAACAAGACTTAATTTTTAATAGTAGCTACCCACTATATCCAATGGTTCACTGGTTTAAACTTTTTATCCTAACTTTGATATAAATATATGCCCTTCTGCTAACTATTCATCTCAATTTCTTATTCCTAACACAGGGATAATAATGCTGGCTATACTTGCCTCAGTGGAGGGGATTAGTTGGTATCTACATGGATCCTGCCCATATAAAGCACAATCATTATTGCCTGAATGGCAGTATCTGCTCTGCTAGCCTTGAGAAGTATCATGTGCCTTCTGGCCTCAAAATTAAAAAATGCCTTCAGTATTTAAAATATTCCAATTTTGGCTACATCAGGAAGAAAAACCTACAGACAGCTGGAAGTTTGCAGAGTGGCCAGTGCAGAAGGAGGCAGCATCCCAAGGACACCAGCACAGACTATGAGGTACACAGGTTGCTTTGTGTCTCAAGTGATCAGTGCCAGACCACCAGCACACAAAGCTCACCATATTTCAGCCACATTTGTCACAATGTCCACTCCTGTCTGTCCAGAAAAAAAACAAGTGAAAGAACCCCAAACAAATAAGTCACACATTTCCACCCGTACATGTCCACTCATCCTATTTCTGGTAATGCTACCTTACCAATTTTCTTACAATTTATATATATGTATATATATATATATATATATATATATATATATATATATATATATTTAATAACATGTAAGTTATCCCAGTATGTACTTTTACATTTGCAGCTGGAGTTCCAGCCTGAATTCTGGGCACCCAGATTTTTTTCAGTTTATTGCAGGAGTGAGATGGGAAATATATGTATTTTTTATTGATAAAGATAAACATGATTTGTAAGATGAGTCAAATTAACAATCGATTACACACTAATGGGCTCTAATCAATACATTAATTCAACTAAAAGGAGGGGAACAAGAGGAAAGATGGAAGAGTAATTTAGAATAGCAGGACTATTCTGCTAGTTTAAAAAAAAAAAACAAAAACCAGCATATAAAATAAAACTGAGCCACCCTTTGCGGAAGAATGCAATATCCTCTCCCTCATTCTCTCACCTTGTTTCTCTGTATGCTGTGGCGTGTGTTTATTAAAGAATAAAAGAGCAATTATTACATTTCCAGCCGATTGCAGGGCTGAGCAGCAGTAGAGCAGTGTCAGCCTGCTCTCTAGTGTTGCTGGAGGTGAGCAGCATCCGGCCACGCTCCAGCTGCACCCACTTACAGCACAGCCCCAAGCCCGAGCAGTTTCCTTGCTGTCTTCTGGGTGGTAAGGAAATCTCAATTATGCACACAAGGGATGTGGTTAGGGGGGAAAAAAAGGAGAAAGAATGTTTAAATTGTATACGTAAACTGTTTTGTTTTACAAGCTGGAGTAAATCAGCACATTTGTAGGCCATATTTATTTGATCCACTCAATAATAATCGTTCTCAATGAACACTATTGATGTGGCCTTTATGCCATTGCAGAACATAACCAATCCCTTAAATTCAAATAAAGCATTAGTGAAAAAATAAGAATTTTTGCTTCTGGGCAAGTCACCACTGCACAAATTTCTTCCATGTTGCTGTCAGGAACTGAGGTGGGAAAATATGCCAGGAACGGAAGTAAAGGCAGAATTCCTCCTGCTCTCTCTGCCTCACTAATTCAGTCCTCATTTGCAGCCCCATACAATTAATAGAGGTGTCATGATATGAAAACAAACCAACCAAATTCCCTGACAAAGGGACCAAGAAAGGAAAGCAGCTTGAGCAGCAGTTTCCTGATGGGAGGTACAGCCCTGCAGGCTGGGGCCAAGGGAGCCTCCCAGGAGCCTGGGGAGGTTCTGGGGCTGAAGCAGGGGCAGCCCTGTACCCAACTGCATGGAGAGTTCAAGGCTGTGTCCAGCCCTCCTCAGCTCCTGTAACACAGGGCCTTTGTCCTCTCCAGTGTGTGTATTCTGGTTAACACACCCAGAATGGAAAGGGAGATGATCACAGCTCATGCCAAGTAATTCCAAGAAAATCCAAACACAAGCAATTACAACAGCACAGAAAGGGGCCATCTCCTACAGGAACTGAGAGGGAAAAGGCAGCATGTTACACACTATGCTTTGGTAGAGGAAGCACTTTCAAGGCACAGCTAATCTCTGAAATTGGTACTGAGCTCAGTTACACAATGTAAATCAGGAGAAATGCAAGTGGGGCTACTCCTGTTTACTGACACCAAAATCTCCTGTCCAAAACTTCAGCACCATCTCAGTAATTCACTGTATTCTCCACAGGCTTGCAGATTAGGAAACAAGACTGGATCAGAAGAGCCCTTCAATCTCTTTGAAATTTATTTCACTGATCTCTGAAATGCCTTCTTTTGAATAAAGCCAATAGCAGCCTTAAAAGAAATTATCATCATGCCTCTAAAAAAAGCATTTTGTCAGCTTGAGGCAAAGACATGGGTGTGGGTTTCAGGCCAGCAAAGGCCACTGAGAGAGCAGGGAGGTCATGTCCTGCCTAGGATGCCCTGCAGAACCTGTGGTGCTTCTGTGAGCAGCACTTCTCAGACCCTTCTTAAATATAAAGTTTCTGGCCAGTTGATGACCAGTGCTCAAACACCACTCTCCTCTTGGAGAATGGAACCATCAAGTAGATTCCAGCTGGTATTACAGAGGAAACAGCTACACCTACATGGGTTTCATTAGATGTAATCAAATATTCAGCTAATATCCAGTGTATATCTAAAATCAACTCAGTCTTAGGAAGCTTCCCACAATATATGCACAGCTGCTGAAAATGGATGACTTCTTTCATTAATATTTGCTTCAGAAAATATCTAATTCACTTTGGTGGTGTTTATGTGCTTTCTACAACTACAGCAATAAATCAGTGTGCTGGGAAGAACATTTCACAGAAAAGGGAAATCTTAGGCAGGTATTAAACAACACTCTTCCAGAATGAACTCTGAACTTGTGAAATGAAAATTTGAAGATTTTATGAAAAAATCTACTAATCTAGGTGATAAGAACAATATGATGTTAGAACTACAGATATTGAAGTTACTAGTTTTGATTAAGTGCAGCCACTAAATTTACACAGGGAAATATTCACAGTCAGTTTGCTAACCAGAATAACCTAACATAATTTTGCTCTGCAGTAAGAACTGCCCAATATACAAATATACCGTTTTTATTAATCTCATCAATTTTTTGTTGACAGTGGGTGATCAAATAAACAAATTAAAATTATCTGGTGGGTTTAGCTTAAATTAATTTCCCTTGTTAGTAAGTTTAAGTTATTATAAAGGGTGCTGAAACCCACACAGACTTAAAACCATGCAGGCAAAACAGCTTCTGCTGTCATCATGTTTATGGTAGCTCAGCCTCTGGCTGTGCTGGGTAATACCCTGCCTCACTCCAGCTCTGCTCTCTGGGCACATTTTACATACTTTTCATAACAAAATATACGACTTTTATAAGCAGAAGCCTCTTGTTTTGTTTGTATTACTGCTAGACTTATGGAGCGTTACTTTGATTTCTCTGGCACTGGATAAACCTTATTGATGTCAGTGAACTCTGAACCTGTAGTTCTGAGTATTTTCAAAATAATCTCTCTGTGTGGAAAGTGAGACCAGGCTAGGATCCAGCAGAACACTGCAGCATAAACCTAATGTGTTTATTGAAACCATCTCCAATTAGCAGGAGAAAGCATTTACAATCTGCTGCTTGAAAACAATTTACCAGTGTAAATTAAAGAGAATTAACTCCTTTTTGAATACTATTTTATTTACTAATCTACATTTATTAGTGAATGTATTAAGATTTTTTTTAATTTACCCAAAAGGCTTTCTTCACAACAGCTCAGCCCTACAAGCAAACAAACCCTGGCAGCAGCCATGGTCTAAGAAAGCCCCACACACAGAAACCCTCCAGGTTTGTTTTCAGGTAGGGAAGGCCAAAACCAGCCTCATGTATATAAACTACTTTGATGGCAGTACAGCTAAGTTAAATGGTAGTATAGTAAAGTTAAATAACCAAGAGCAATTTCTGCCCACACATCTTGCTGGGTACCTGGCAAATACTGATTATTTTTCTCAAATCAATTAGCACTGTGCAGCTTTTATCATTACTTCACTTTTGTCATTAATTCCTCCTGCCATGTGTTTTGTGGCTTGTGTACCCTGACCAGCTCTGTGCCCTGCAAGCCTTGTCTGAAGCCTGCTCAGCCTCTCCAGCCTCAGGAGCACCTTTGCCTGCTGTTTATAATGAAGATTTCTCCAGTTTTATATATCAAGCAGAGCAGGGCTGAGCTTGGGGCCAGCAGCGAGGGAGGAGCGCAGAGCTCAGAGCAGCAGCAGAGCCCACGAAGGAGGCTGGAGCTGAAGCAGAGCAGGTGCTTTATTCTGCAGCTCCCTCTACCTGCTGCATCCCATCATGGCAGCGTGGCAACTCGCCTCTGGAACCTCCCCATCGCTCTGTCACAGGGCAGATCGTCAGATCAATATAAACAAGTAAAAAAGAGGCATGTAGTCATGTAAGAAAAGCCAGGAAGTTCAAAGTTATAGCTGACAGTCTGAATTTAACTCTGACTGATCTGGGAAACAAAAGTAGAGCAGTGACATGAATGAAGGATGAAGTGGCAGGCTGTAAAGTATTTGGTTTTTATCAATTTAAGGCAAGCCCTTAAAAAGACTGCCCCCAGATTTCTCACATTACACAGAAAACAAAAGAGAAGAAACAGTTTTTTCTAAATGTTTACATATGAGAGAGGCTCACAGCTCCCAAATCAATATCTTGGTAATTCAGCCTTTAAAAAAAATTAGTTCACTGCATTCTGTGCCCAAGACATTTCCCTGAGTGCATGGCAGTCCCCAGACTGTGCTGCAGATCAGTGCCTCCCTTCCAGCTCTGCATCACCTGCCTGCAAGTACAGCAAGAACAACAATAACCACAGCACACAGGGCACTTCACAAGTGTCACCAAACAGTAACTGCTGTGGAGAAAAGACCAAAACCCGCTCTGCAGAAGCACCATGGCAGAGGAAGGCTGGCTCTTTAGGCACTGAAATGAGCAGCAGTGACAAATGGTCCCAGCAGGCACACAGGGCTCTCCCTGGTGCTGCCACCCAGCCTGCTGAACCTGCCAGCAGAGAACACTTCCCTCACTGTTGCTGCTCTGAGAAGGGGGCGGTGGATCAGTGGTTTGGGATTGAATTACTGCCCTGGGAGCAGGCAGGAGGCTGGCTGGGATCCCTGGGTTTGGAGTCAGGTCCCTCAGTGATTGCCTGCAGCTCCCAGCACAGCTCTGGCTCTCTGTGCTCCTGCAGCAATGCCATCAGGGGTGAGGGCTCTCACTGTGTCCAACTTGTTGTGTTCAGATACCAAAACCACATCCTCAAACTTCTCTGAAAAGGCAGCACAGATCCCTACAGCTGAATTTGTTGTTTCATTCTCCAGAGGTAGCTTCTGGGCATTTAAAAAAATATTTGGATCATATACTCATTACTTAGCAAATAAATTCCTTTAATATATTGCTGTAAAGAGACAAAATAATACAAGTTTTTATTGCAGCTGCCTCCATTGCACATGGTTAAAGCAATATCCTGAAAGAAACCATTGAGTTTCATAATTCAATGAATATTTATATTGTTTCAGAGAAAAAGAAAACTTAAGAGCCTTGTTTTGCAAGATTAAGCAACAAATGTCTTATATTTCAAATGAATTGCTGAGACTTAATCCTGCAATTCTTTTCTAATCCAGGCAGTCCTAAGGACTACCATGAGATCAAGGACTCCTGACAGGAGAGAGTTTGCAGGGTCAGGGCTTTCATCTGTGTAGAATGCATGCAGCCAGTCACCAGGTGAACTCATTTCACTGAATTTCTAATCCACTTGAGTATCGTGGGTTTGAAAGTTCAGATAAAAATAAAATCTAAGAAAAAAAATAATCAAACCTTATTGAATTTCCTTTCCACTTAGACAATGAAATAGCAAGGCAGAAGATGAAAAATGTGTTCAGTGAGAATGTGATGAAATATGTAATAGGACCCAGAAATGGAGGTGCTGCTCCTGAGAATGAAAAAGGTACAAATTGACCCTCTCCTACATTTCCTCCTTAACCAGAACATGTGTCTCCATGTCCAGTCACACACACGTGTGTGAAATGCCTCTGACCCACACTGAACTGTCAGGAGGCTCCTTCTCTGCCTCCCCACCTGCCATGGCACCAGCAATTCTCCCTGCTCCTGCAGCAGCCCTTGCAGAAAAGGAGCAATGCAGTGATGAGGGACAGTGCAGGGACATCCCTGCACTTGGGATTCCTTCACAGGCAAGGAAGGTGAAAGTAAAGGAAGAAATCAAGTACCTGTTCCTGTTTCTACCTTAGTTTTTACTACCAACAGCAATCATGCAGCCTTGAATAAAGGCCCTGAGCACAGCCCACACTCATGAGCCCTCCAAGGAGGACCAGAGCAGCTCATAAGAAACTGGGAGCACTTTGTTTGTGCACTGAGCCCCTGTGGAAACAGGCACATGATCCCATCATCAGGCACTGAGGTGCCCCCAGTCAGCAGCTCAGCAAAAGGCTCTGCCACACCAGCCCTGAAGGGGCTGGGCTGTCCCCATTTCCCCCTCCCAGTGCTCCCAGGTGGATTTATCCATGAGCACAGAAGCACAAGCATCTCTGAGAATGGGCTTGTGTAGAAATAAAGATTTTGAACAGGTCTGCAAAGCCTTACCTGGGGCAGGTGAAGGCAGGAGGAGCATGTAGGGGCACTTGGGCATGGCTGATGGGGATGGCCCCTTGCAGCTCTGAGCTGCCCCTGCTCCAGGTGTGAAAGTTTATTGCAGCTCATCAGGATATTAGTTTTTTGCCCATTTCATATTAAGCTTGTTGCTCAGGTACAATATTTTATTTTAAAGGCAACATTTTGATATTCCTATCAGTTCAGCTACTTGCTTCTTGACTGAAATAAAAAGTATGCAGTGGTCAAATATGACAAAGATGCTTTTACAGATTTTAATAATTTTTAGAAAACTTGATTATTTGAAATGTTTGCTCCCAATTTAAATATTTACAACTCCTATGAAATCAACAAAACTCTTATAATTTCTGAGGTTTTTGTCTTCCTTGGTCTTTTGAAATACAAGAATTCATAGGCTGCTTAGTCTGAAGACAGCACCTGAATTTGTGAGTACTCCTCAGTCTGCAGGCTTACACTGAACACAGCTGTGATTGCAGCTGGGTCACAGGCTAAATTAATTAATTAGAGTACCTAATAAATTGTTATTGATATTGTTCAGTTGTTTGTCACCACCCAAAATGGTCAATAATGTCAACAACAGAAAACAGAATGTAGCAAAAGCCAAGCTAAGCTAACATAAATTAACTGAGGGAAAAGCACAGATGAAGATAGAGGCAAAGGTGGAGTGAGTGAAGGGGAAGCAAAGAGGTGGCCAGAGATTTGTGTGTCCTGAAATGCATTCAGTAAAACTCTCAAAGGGCACCTCACAGGCTCCTGGTCTGCATCAGCAGGAGGGAACAAACACTGGTTTTTCTCCTTAGCCTGCTGCCATACCCTCAGTAGGCTACACTCTTCTTTGCTTGAGTAAAATGAAGAACTTGGTGTAGCTGGAAGATATTTTTCCATTTGATTTTGTAGATGTGGCTGGAGGGAGTGCTCCTTTGGAACATCAAAGCCTTTCAGAAATATATGTTATTTTGGTAATGATCCTTCTGCAGCCTAACAAGTCAAAAACAACCATTTTGTGGAGACTTCATTTTACTTTTCTTGACAAGCATTTTCTATAAGAGAATACAGACCTTTACACTGAAATGAAACATTTGTTTTAATGTGATATATTCATAGATCAAAAAATTATTTCCCCCCATCACCCACTTCACCTTTTTTAGACCCAAGGGTTTCTCACTGTGAACCAGAACTGCACAATTCTTTAGACTGTGCTGAGCCAGACAAACCCTGGTTTCAGCCAACAGCAGCAGCAACTCACAGTTCAAACTGCCCTTTTCCAACATAGTCTGGAGAGCTGGGGCCTGAGCAGAGCTGCTGCTGCAGCAGGATTTTCCAAATCTATGGAACAGACAGTATCACTGCCTCATCTCGTGAGATTTACAGTTACCACAACTAACATTAGGATCAAAAAGTTGATTTATGCATTTTAAGTTCACCAAAAAGAGGGTTTTTTCCCTCATCAGTTGAATTCCTTACAGCTGCCAGAGAGAAACAGTCTTTCACAGGCAGAACTGGAACAGCCTGGCTTAATCACTCATACCTAATGATGGATATTTATTGCTGTCATCAGAGACTTAAGGTCTTAAAATCCTATCTTATAAAAATAATTTTAGAAAATGAACGTAATGACTTCCCTGAACCACTGCTGCTAAATCTGAAGTACAGGGAGAATTCGGATTAATGCACACACTACAAATGATAAAATATGTTGGACTGACCTCAGTGGCTGCAGTGTGGAATATTTGGAATACTGGATGTATACATAAGCATGCACTTGTTAACTTTGTAACTTGCTGCAAATCTGCTCAGTCTCCACTAAACTGATGCAAGTTTCATAACTCTGTTAAATGGGAAAATGATTGTGCATCCCTGTGTGAATACCTGTATTTTCTTAAAAGCTTTAATCCAGATGTACTTGTAGACATGCATATAAAGGCTAGGATTTTTTTATCCTCTAAAATTTCAGGATATTCTGTAAGACTTTCACACTCTTGTCTAGGTTAACTGCTTTGGGGAGTTATGATTCACAGAAATCAAAGGACTTTGGATCAGGACAATAATTTACTGTACAACTCAGTGACATTGGTGGACTTGCACTCAATTTTCTGTTGGTCCAGTGAGGCCCTGAAATACAGACATAGCTCTCAACTCCCTTTCTATTCTTCAGGAGCAGAGCCATGCATGAACTCTTTTCATGCTTTTACCACACTGTCATTCCCCTTTCTTTCTAGGAAAATAGTTTCCTGTTATTTTTAGCTCAAATCACAGCTTCATTTAAATATATATATATATATAATCTAGAGTTTCTTAGTAGTCCCCCAAACTTAATTTCCTGGACTGCAAAAGAAAGCTGGAAAAGGTGAAAACACCATTGACTTTTGATCTGTTTTGCTAAGAGCATGACAGGCTTCTCAGATCCAGTTCATAGTCCTCTTTTAAGTACCTTAAGGTAAAGGATGCAAGTCTCAGCTATGTCAGAACATGCTCTGCTCACCTCCTCTCCCCCTCTCAAACCATTTCTGACCCTGCTTTGGGGGACAATATTGAAAACAGTGAAAATATAACCCTGTTAAAAACATGAATCAAAAAGTCACTGCTTGTGGACATGTTTTTAAAATTGCTTAGTTGCATGGAAGTCCCTTTAGTGCTTGAAGGACTTTAATAAAATTGATTTTCTGAGTACAGCCTTTTAGCAGCTACTGTATAAGCTTGAAATATGAACCCTTCATTGTTGGAAGTGTTTCATTTTTGCCCTGTAACTAATGATCAAGGGAAAGAATGTGTTCAGAATTCTCCATGGTTGCCATTTTCATAATTAAATTGTGCTAATAATAAAGCTTTGCAGACTTTAAACAAACTGGCACTGGAGTGGAATGTGGTTTGCAGTGTTTCATTTAGAGACCTCTGCAATTAGCCCTTAATGAATAAGCACACCACAGTGATAAGTAAGACATCTCTGTGAACAGGTTATTTACCAAAGCACAAAACTGTGACATTTTCATTCCAATAAATGAAATCTGTTCTCCAGATTTCTTCTGAAGGCTCTTAAGTAATTTGGGAAGTTAAAACCCATTAATTGCCTTTAATGCCTGGTGTGTAATACCAGTAATGCAGCATCACTAAGTAGAATGGCTCAGGAATAAGCAGCTGAGTCAGTAAGACAATTACTGAATATCAGCTGCACAAACAGTGCAGATCTACTGGCTTTAGTAAACTGCACAGAACTTTAAAATACTAGAATGCCATTCACTGCAGAGCCAGAGCTCCAGGTTATACCTTTCCCTCCCACACTGCCTACCTACCTACACTAAGACTCATTAAAAGATTCCTTCTTGTATTTGGTCATTAATAAAATATTAAAAAAAACAACCCACACCCAATACATCTCAGGACACTTTGTGGTAGGGTAAATCTTGCAACAGTGCTGATGTATATGAGCAAGAAAGCCAGCCCTCAGTGAGTGAATGCACAGAATGAGGAGGTTGGGGTGGGTTCACTGACTGTGCCTCTCAGACAACTGAAATGCACTGCCTGGAGGAGGGAGTCATGATTTCCTGGCAAAACTCATTTCAGCATCTAATGAACCAGATGTAGTGGACTCTCAAACTCGTGCTTTGGCTCATACAGCACAGCAGGGTACAGGATCCTGGTATTTTTTCCATGGACTTCAGTGGGTATTGGATCTGGCCCTAGGAAGAGAATTCTGGTAACAGGGAGTTAACACAGAGAAAACACAGACTCGACAGACTGTCAGCACACTGATGTCCCACACAGCTACCACAGAGCAGCAGGGAGATAACACAGTACCTCCAAAAGTAACTGTGCTTCAGCCTATGCTATCAAACCCAACTTTTTCTAAGTTGCCTTTTCCTGACAGGATCACAGGCACTACCCATCATCCAAGTGTGTTTCCTGTCTCTCAAATAGCTGGGTAGACAACTCTGTACTATCACATTTCAATTTTACTCAAGAACTTCTTTTCTCCTTTGCACAGTCATCTTTCTTTGCTTTTGTAAAAAAAGAAAAAGACAAGAATAGAGGAAAAATAGTTGGTGTACACAAAACCACCAGAGCCTCTGATACGTTTTAGGTTCCCTTCCATAATGATCTGTCACAAATCTTTTCAAAAAAAAAAAAAAATACAAGATAAAGAGATGGGGGAATAAGAAATATGGAAAAGATCTAGGCATGCAATTTCCAGAATGACAAATAACAGACAAGAGTTTTATGTAGTTTGCAGCATTTCTTGTTGCAAGATTGGGTACAGAAACACTGCAAACACCAACCTGGACCCTCCCAGAAGGCTGCCACAGACCCAGTGCCCCCTGCTCAGCTCCAGCTGCCCAGCCTGCACAGGTACAGCCCTCACTGGCCAACACAGGAACACAATCACCTGTCCAGACACCTTCCATTTAGGAACTGTGCCACTACAGGATCTCTACAGTCACTGCTGCCTTTACAAAATACTTTAGGACCTGCTTTCAAAAGCTGATCAGGCTCTATTATCCATGCAAACAAGGGATATGTTGTGCAATGGGAAAAACTGGAAAAAACAGTTATTGAAGAGCACACAGCAGCTGATGGTGCAGAGCCACCCCAGTGCCTCAGTATAAATGAGGTGAGGTCCAGCAGGGCTTAATTAGCTCTGGCTCACCACTGGCAGCAGGTCAGTCATGATGAATGTCCAGCTCAGATGGACATGACCTGGCTCTTTAGAGAGCCTGCTCAGATGTCTCTGTGTCTGTAGCCCTGTTGAGCTGAAAGTCAGACAGTTAACTCATGGATTACTGCATTTGGGCTATAGCTGAACTCTTTGTCTCACCTAATGCTCTTGGAGTTCCCAAACTTCATGCCTCAGATAGGCAAAAGGAGGCTTTATGCTTAAATCTGCACCTGGTCATCTTATACCCATGTATCATCCTGCTGGAGTTGCCACTTAAATAACTATCACTCTTTTCTCTTGTGTTTAAATTCCCAATATGTTTGAGTACAGAAAACTTAAATCAAATCTGTTAAATGCAGATCCATGCTCTGAAGCACACTTTCACGTTATCCACTGCATTAAAAAAATCCTTCCAGTTAAAATTCTGGCTATTTTTATTTTCAAAAAGTATGTCCTACTCTCACTGTTGGGGCAACAAGCACCACAGGCTTCTTTTGGGAAAGTGTGCAAAATTATTTGCTGTTGTCCTTTTTTTTCTCAAAAGCATTCAGTTTTAGATTCTCTACCTAGAAACACCTGGAAATGATGTGCTATAGCACACACCAAGCAATGGATTGTCTTTGTAATAACATTGCAGTAGATTATTTTATGCCAAGGGGTAACAGGGACATGTCCCAGCTCCCAACATGATTTTCCAGCCATGAGAAGCTGGTACGTGGCTGCGAGGACACAAGATGTGAGGCCAGGTGAGAAGCATGATGCCAAAGTCACCCCCAACCTTCATTGTGAGCAGCCTTCTCAAATGAGAGGCAGCAGAGGGATGAGAACAACTCTTCCATGGGCATCTCGATCCTACATCTTGCCAGCTCAGTGGAGACTGGGTGTTGGTGGCCTGACACAGACTGTCTGGGGCTGGCACTTACAATCCTGGTGCAGCTACTCCCCAGACTAGCACCACAAAATGGATTGAGTCATTATGTCTCCAGGTACTGCCATTTAAAAACTTATGTAAAAAATAGATCTTGGAAGGTAATGAAAATGTAGAACTCGAAAATAACATCTCCATCATAAAACAAGCAGAGCACAGACAAAAATTTTACACAGACAGAAACTTTTTACCAAAATCCAGCCCCTGTAGCCAGCCAGCCTGCATGGGACAGCCCATTGAGCTTTCAGGTGTCACCTGGGCAAAACTGGCAGCCCTAAACTGGAACCTCAAAAGTGAGTGAGGTGGTGACGTGTTTTATTTACACCAACACTGTACCCTGGTACCAGGATTGCTATTCTACTTATTTTTATTCACAGAGGAGCCCCATCAATTCCTAGAAATATTCCTGCAAACAGTTCCATGACTCACTGTGCAAAGCAACAAGAGGAAGTAACCTCTGAAGTAACTTTTTCATCTCTCTGTTATAATGTTCAGTCTCTTTTCCATTTAGACTTTATACATCAGACTAAAATATTTAGCACATAGAAATGGGACAAGCAGAAGTGCTTTTCTTAAACAGAAATCTCATACAGTTATTCATAAAGCAAATCAATTGAGGCAGGCAAAGAGAATACACCTCAGATGGGCCTGAGTGGAAAAAGGAGAAGTAATACATTGTGTTCATTAAAGCAATATCAAAATTAAATTTAATACAAAGTACCTGAGACTAAAACCCAAAACTATTAACCCCAAAGCCACTAACTATTCATTAGCCAAGTCAATTTTGCATCCCATTATGATTCACAATGTGTAAATTCCCATTGAAATTGATTTAGTAAACCAGCTCTTTGATGGCCCTGAAATTAAAAGGATAGAAGAAAAGATACAACTAATTGAAGAACATAATTTGATGCTTGTAAAGGGTGAGAAATTTACTGAGAGCAGACTGGAGCTTTAATTAAAGACAACGGGCCAAATTCACACCTGGGATAATGATTGAGGAATTTTGCTGAGGTCAGAAGAACTGCAGCCACTCGTGGCTGAATTAAGCTCTGGTAGTGTCCATTTTTAAAGAGAACTAATGAAACCAGCCTTGGGAGTAGGGGGGAAGAGAGAGTGAGAAATAGAGTGGAAAATAAAATACATATTTCCCTGTCTGGAGGTTACCCTGACAGGCCTGCATTGAACAACAGTGGGAATTTCTTTCTGTTTGTAGCAGATATGGGGGGACAAACTATAAAATTATGATACTTCTGCTCCCAGATTAAGAGTGATGAGAAGAGCTAAAGTTTTGCAGAACTGCCAGGCAAGAGCAGAGAAATGAACCCATGTGGCAAATATTCCCCTCTCAGGGATGTTCAGGCTGTTTGAAACAATGTTGTAACTTCTTTTTGTCTTCTTTCAGAATTGCTTTGTGATGAACCATTATTAGTATATTTGTATTTGGGAACCTGATACTTTATCAATTTTACATCATTTGGTTTCGTTCTTTGAAAAGTCTCACTTTTATGAAAGAAATAACTGAAGAAATTACGATATTCTGCACAATTTTGTAGAAGAGTACCCATCAGGTCATGAAGAAATTTTACATCATTTTCCAAGGAACTTTAACTAACAATTTGAGAATGTGAAGGCCAGGATTAAAAATTTCTTTTTGTCTACTTCCTTTGTAAGATATAGAGACTTAAGCCATGCAATAATTTCAGTGTATAGCTGCTTAACCTATTAATTGTAGATCTAGATGATGAAGTGCACTTATTTTTGTACTGCAGACACTGTATATAAGGTAACCTTATCTCTTAACTTGTCTATGACTTATAATTTATTTCTATATTATTATAATTTATAGGAGAGAATCTACGGCTGAAAAAGTCTTTAGTGAGTAATGCAAACTAACAGCATTTTTAAACCTAAACAGAAAAGATTAACACTTGCTATTTCTTATGCTCCTCAGTATGAAGCTGAGGAGTGTCTAGAATAGAACAAGGAGAGCAAGAAGAGAAGCTTTAAATTCTGTTTTACCAGCAGCATTATTTTGTGTTGGTTCATATGCTCCATTTTTGGACTTAACTGATTTAACACTGAGTTTTCTCTTGCTACAAGGTTGATTACACATTTCCAAGCTGGGTCTGTCTTGCTCAACAGACTGGAATGCTCCAGTACAGACCTATGAGATAATTTGCCCAAGAAGAAGGTTCTTTTTCTGAATAACCATAAGTAAAAAAAGGATTGCAATGCCTAGCCTTGAAATCTCAGGAATATTCCATGTCTGATATATTATCTACAGCCATATCTTGGAGATTGCTGTAAAGGGGCTGATGTACACAAAATAATGTGGGGAGGAAACACACATGGTTTAAAATCTCAACCTACCATGAAATGTATGTGAAATTTAGATTCTTGGTGTCCAGCACTCAGACAGACAGACAGACTGGGATGAACCAGCAAAGTGATCTGAGCCCACCACTGCCCACATTCCCTATGTAGGAGTGGGCTGAGCTGATATTGATTGCTTTGCCCACGTTATTTGAGGACTGACACCAGAGTTTGTAACAAGCCTTAATCAGGTGGATGGCAAACAGGAATCTGTGACAGCACAGAAATGCTCTTGAACTGTTCTGTACAGCTTTAAAATACACAGCAAAGTCTACAGAGACAACAGTTTAAAAGTTGGGGTATTTGGAGCAGGGCTCACTGGCCCACGGCCTTTGTGGCACAAATCTGTGCTGACATGGATGTGTTCCTCCCTTTAGCTGCTGGGGACGAGTCTCATCTCCACACTGAAAGGAGCTATTCTTATCCAGAAAGTATCACCAAACTTAGGAAGGGCTGAAAGGCAGTCAGATTTCAGTACTGAGCAGTGTCTGTTTGAGCTCCATCAACAACACCCACATAAAAGCAGTTGTGCAGGAGCAAATAAGAAAAGTTGAATTCTTTTCCTGGTGTAATTCACTTCATTTATTGACTTTTTTCCCCTTTCGTTTGTCAGTGGTTCTGAGATGCCTGGCATTCAGGATGATTTGTAATGTAAATTATATAATTGTACTTTCACATATTTTAACATCAAATGGAATGATTGACTACAGAATTTGAGCTGTCTACAGGTGGGGGTCAATTATCATCTGAATAATCACACTGCCACACAAGAATAGCATGGCCATGGAGTGTGACATATTTTTATCTCTATGCATTTCAATGAAGTCAGGCTGGTACATAAAAGGTTATCACCTAGGAAACATATTTTCCTAAGCACAAGTTAAACATGCAAGCAAGATCAGCATAGATATTCAATTTAGCCAGTCAACCCTAACCTATTAATATTTTAACAAAATCCAGTGAGGATAATTTTTTTCTTTGATCCCATCTCATTTGAGCAGCCTGGAAAGGGAAGAAAAATTAAAAACAAAATAGTCAAGCATACAGAATGAGGTTATGTATTAAGTGGGCTATTTAATGTTTTTGGCATATTATAGCCCTAGGGAAAGTATGGATGGATTTAACAATCAAGATCTGTGTTCCCTGGGCCCACAAAGTTCGAGAAACATAAAATAATCTATACTTCCGAGCTGACAAATCTTACCTGACACTCTGCTTCATCTCACTGGGACTCTCTAGCTCAGCATTAATCATATGTTACAGGGAGTAAAAAGAAAAGTAAATCACACTAAGCTGGAAAGTGAGATGGAAGGTCTTTGGGCAAAGCTTTTAATCAATAATATGTGGGATAATAACCAGGAGCTATTGTTTGAATCTTCAGATATGAAAAGGCAGCAATGCAAAACACAAAGCAACTACAAACTGCTGCCACTTCAAAGGGGTCTGATGCAAACCAAATCAGGTTGGTTTGCCCTAAATCCCACCTTCTCCCCTTCCCAGTCCATTAGCAACATTCTGTATTCACAGTCCACGGGCATTTTGATCTAACTCCAAAACTGCAATTAAAAGTGTCTATCTGATCCTATAGATCAGGGGACACAGCAGTATCATGTGCATTAATTTTTGGGTGTCTAATCTGAGATCCTTTGTTATTCATTGACATTCAGAGAATGCTCAAAAAAAGGTCTTATTTCTCATGACAGACAATTCCCCTCTTTCCCTACTAGCTTCTCATCACAGGATTACTGCTAAAACACAAAATTGGTATTATTTTGCACTGAATTCTGCCTCATTTCCAAATACTACACACCCACCTTCATGTCCATTTCTTCCCTTCCTTCCACTCCTCCCCATACACTAATAAAAGTGAAAAAGTAATGTGCTAGTTATTTGTCTACTAAACACTGAAGAATCCTTTAGTTGACATATTTTTCTAGCTGTTAAATTTGTGGTTTAAATCAGAATATGTGCTCAGTGGCTAGAAGGCAGTTTGACTAACCCAGCCTCTCTGGGCTGAAGCCTCAGCCATGAAACACAGGGCTGTGATTGATCTGACCTCCAGCTATTCATCCAGCTCAGTTCGTGACCTCTCACTTTCCTCACCCCTTCAATAATGTGTGCAATAATATTTGGTTTGCTGGGTTATGAACAGGAGGTGGAGACGCTGGTCCTGTCTCATACTTTTGTAATTATTATTATTATTTTAGGGGGTGGAGAGAGAGAGCTGCAGCTCAGAGTGAAACCTAACCCAAATCCAGTTCAGGCTGTCCATTAATGCAAAACAGTTTTGAAACTGTGAATGGAGCTCCAGTAATTCCTCCACTGTTGCTCAGCAGGAGCTTGGCAACACACAGCTTGCATGACTATAGTAAAAAAAGTGTCTCACAACCATGAAAACATTCATGGACCATTTTCACAAGCAAGCCTATCACTGAAGCAATATTTTTTTACCACTGAGTGTGTGGCCAGCCTCTCTTCCTTTTACTTTGTTGCTTTTTTGGAAGACAAATACAATTTTTTCCTTCCTTTACTTTTTTTGGTTGGTGTTTTTTGCCTATAACTCAAATTTAGGATACTTAATAACGGTCCTACCCTGTAACAACAAAAAATATATTTTTCTGCTTTAAACACAGTGATACCTGCTGTTTGTTTTTCAAACAGTTCTTTTGTTGAAGTCCAAAAAATCTTTCAGTGTTATCACTTCAATACATGTTAAACTTTTCAACATTCTGAGAACATCTCCCTCAAAATGAATAAAACCATAACCTGATTTTTTATCAAGTTGAAATTAATAAAAATATTTTTGAAAGGTTAAGATGGACTACTGGAAAAAAACTGTCTCAGCTTTTAAGGAGATTTGGCTGGCTCATCAGCGACACCTTCTATCTTTATTTCAAAACTCCCCTATCAGTTTCCTCTCAGCAAACCCAGGGAAAACAGAGACAGTCCCAGTGAACTCACACATTCTTAAAATGAAAACACTTTAATGGCCTAATAAACCCAAAATGTATTAATTAGCAGTTAAAAATAACTTATAGCAAATTGTGTTGATGGCTCTGGACTTCTCTGCTATCATAAATTTATAAAAAAAAATTCACCTTAGCTACAGCACTGTTTTACCATAGCAGCACCTGCTGACTCACTGCAAACACTCCTGCAGAGCGTTTGTCACTCCCAGCGTGCCCGTCCATGACAGACTGTGGTGGCAGTGACACTGCAGGGCCTGGGGCCGGAGCGGATCGCGCTCACCTCGCACAGGGAACGGGGCTCCCTCCCTCTCCACCCTCTGGGGACCCCTGACGTGCTGCCAGCTCGGCTTCCCTTGGCCAGGTAGGTGAACCATGGCTCCAGATTCCCCAGTGCAGACACAGAGGGTCCTGGAGGGGGATTTCCAGGTGATACAGAAGCACAGAGAGCAGCGATTCCCTGTGCGGAGCCATGGCTGGGCTTGGCTGGAGCCCGGCTTTCTCCAGGTGCCCTCACCACCCCAGGCACAGACTCTGCTGTGCCTCAGCTCCTGCAGCACCAGACCAAATCTCCAGGTCTCTTGCATGCAGCTGACATGGCTCTTCCTGACACCCAAGTTCAGGAAGCATTTGGTTGCTATAGATTTTATTGTCCTCCCAATACAGGAGAACCATCTCCTATAAATGTTTTTCTACTCATGGCAAGCAAAGAGAATTGGTATGTACCCTAAAATTACCACAGGAAACATAAAATTTATAAATTTGGATAAAATATAACAAGATATGGGGATGTAAAAGATGTTGTGGCAAATGAGAAGCCTCCATTTTTTCAACAGAACTTGCACAGGATAACCCACAGCTATTACTTATGTGTCTGCTCTTACCCCAAATGGTGACCCACCTTTTTAATTTTCTGGAGCTTTAACTGCAAAATAAATGACAGGCAACGACAGGTGATGTGGGGATGCTGGGGGGTGACATCAGAGCAGGCACTGTCCTGCACATGGCTCTTCCAACATCTGCCCAGGAGGCAGGGGGACAGGCTTTGCTGGGCTGCAGTCAGCCTCTCTGAGCATCACTGCTGCTAATAGGTTTTTTTAAGACTGTGCAAAAAGGATACAGTTTTGAAAACAAGTAGGAAGTTCTTGGCACCTTCTGCCTCTCTTGTATTTGTTCATGTTCTACAGTAGTTCCTACCACAGAGTCAGCATTGGTTAACAGCACTTACAGAAATCTCCTTTCAAAAAGGAGCCATTGTTCTTTGATGCTACATTACAGTAAGAGTTGGCATTTTCATGATGACTACTATATATTGAAAGCCACCACTTCTTAATTTGCTAATAGAAATCCCTCCCCTGCAGCCTTGGTCTCATTTGTAAGAGCTCTGGTCTGCAATGAACCGGTCAGGAAAGCGTACACGGGCTGTGGATGCAGTCAGAAAACTCATCAAGGTTTGCTGCTGCTTTTTATTCTACATAAAGGAATATCTAAACCCACTAATGTCTCTGAAACCAGAATGAACTGCTTATAATGACTTGATATGAAAAAAAATCAGTTTCTTTATCATACAATAGGCTTTTGTACATCCTTTGAGGAAAGTGCTAGTGCTGTCTGAACTTAGGCTCAGTGAAACCCTGTAACGTTTAATTTAATGGTGTTTCCTGTTCTGAGCTCCTCTGAACTGGACTTAGCAAAGACTAATGACCAACCCTTTGAACCTCCAAGTCTCCTAAGATTTAATTTGTTATTTCTGAGAAAAAAAAAAGCATGAATAAATAATGAGAATAAGGGACACAGTGACCAGAGACAATTCACCAGTGTCATTTACATATTACAGCAGGGTTCCCAATTCCTAGAATTACTCATTATTACAATACCACAGAAAAAAATTAACACAAATTCAGGATGACAGCCAGATGCAAGGGCTGCTCTATTCCAAAGGTACCTTGAAAGGTTCACAATATTTTCTGATTGTGTTTAAATTCTGGACCATTTGGAACATGGAGAGTTAACACAGGCTGGAGAAACCAATGCAAGCATTTAAGCCTCTGGTGTGTTATGAGTCAAAATTCACTTGGCCAAAGGAAAGGAAAATAAATAGCTCAGCAAAATAATCTACAATATTTTTTCAGAAGATATCTATTTGCAGGAAATATAACTTTCATATCAGTTCTGACAATCCCCTTCACAGGAGAGTTTTCTTAGGTATTCAACTGAATTTCTTTTGTCAAACCTAGAAAGCACATGACAATTGATAGCAATTAGAACAGTTGTTCAAAGTGTGACAAACCAGGGTTTAAATCCTTGATTCAGACCAGGGACTTCAACCTAGATCTTTCCCAACTTACACAACTGCACTGGTAATTAAGTTTTTGCTCATTCTGTGCTGGATCTATGCATCTAATTCACATGTTATTTTGTTTTTATTATCTCAGTTTGTTTCATCCTTATAAGAAATTTTTGCTTGAACAAAATTGCTTGGAAATGGAAAAAGCATTTTGCAGAAAGAGGGAACATTACAGTAAATTCAGTGCTAGAGCTTATTTTGCTTTTATTTAAATGCTTTGTGAAGCAGTGAAAAACCAGAAAATTGCAGTCATGTTTTAGGAAAAAGGCTTTGCTCACAAAACAAATTTTCTTCCTGAAAAGCAGTTTATTGCAATGTAGAAAGCTCACTAATTGGATTTATGACAGGCAAGCAGTAATGGTAAAAAGGAATAATGTGAACAGAGGAAAAATAAATGCATATTAAATTTTACAGACACCTACACATTTTCTCTGCTTTCCTGAACCAAGTACTCAGTGTTTCCAGATTTCTTAGTCGATTCTTAGTTTAGCTGGCAGAGAAGGAGTGTGGTTACATGTGAGGTAAATAACCACACAGAATGCACTGCAATCAGCAGAAAGGCTTAGTGCAGCTGATAGGGAGATCAGCTCCTGGGTGAAGTTGTGGAATCCCCAGCCTTGAGAAATGCTTTGTGCTGGGGTGCTCTCCTCAGACACTATTCAGCAAGTCTGGTATTCATTTGCCTCACATGCAAAGTCACCTATACATTTTACTCTCCTTTTATACATTCTGGCAGAAATGCATCAGCTTCTAAAATTTAGCTTTTCATTCAGAGGGTTTCTATATTTTTCCTGCTCAATGTAGGACTGACTGCACAGCCCAGCCCGGGTAGTTCTGTGTTATCCTGAGTTGCAGTGTAACCTATCTAATCTTGGCAGACATAAATGTTTTAAAGCACAGCTGAAATTCTGCAAAGAGTGTGACTGCAAAAGTCACCTCGAAATGTTGCACTTATTTCTCACTTTCATTTGGTGCCATAAAAGACCTCAGCATCAATCATTAACAAGCTATTAACACATGCAGCTGATAAAAGCGTTCAAAGTCTGGTCAGTAACAATGACAGAAAATCCTGGTTTGCAGCTGGTTTAAACTAAGCCTACGGAGCCCAGAGCAGTTTTTTCCTTGGCTAAAAGGTGCTTCTGGGTTGTTTTGCTTTCATCTCTGCCCGTGTAACATACACGGGGGTTTCCTTTTCTCATCTCTGCTCTGCAAAACTTCTCCCTTCCCTCCCCTGCCTCTCCCACTCCTCCTTAAAAGCAGCTTGCAAGCACACAGGGTCAGGAATTTTTTTCATTCAAATGTCAGTTGATTTTAATGTTATTACCTGGTAGTGAAGGGTCTATCAAAGGAGTGAGAAATCTCAGCTCAATTTACAATTTGTAAACACAATAAAATAGTGCTTATTAACAATAATGAACAAACAGGCTGTAATTTAGAAAACGTCCTTCAAAGTTATCTCCTTCCAGTTTTCTAAATTGTACCAAAACTCAGCCATGCTCCTAGAATTAATAAAGACAAAACCAGCTTTGGTTACCTGAATAAATATACATTTAGCATTTTTTAATTCACTTGTTTTGATCATTCATTTTGTTAAATAAAATCTCTGATGTCAGGAAACCTGAACAGCTGCTCAATTAGCTTATTGCTTGTGTGTTACAAATGTCACTCAGGCTTGGGGGGGTGTGCAGTGTGTTACTGATCATTTTCTCATTGTCCCTGTTCATAGTAACACTTGTCAATAATTGCATTTATGTGGTGATAATTTCTTGCCCCTATGCAAAGGAATTTAAGGTTAGATTATAGAGAAAATGGCATCACAAACAAAACAGGCTCAGAAAAACATGAAAACACCTAGCCTCCATCTGCTCAAGTGTGATACACTTCAGAGCTCCCATTTCACATGTAAAACAGAGCATGATTTATAATTTATATCTAGTTGGTGCAATCCTTCTCAAATAAAAAAATTCTTTGATGAAACACTGGCTTTATGTTATCATAAAACTATCGAGAAAATCACAGAATATTTGGCAATTTACCTCTCCTACAGCATCTTTGAAGTTTGGGTATTTTTTTTTTTGCACTTTTCAAATGAACTGTGTTGCTGAACACAAACACAAAAAAGCCTAAGTGTGAGTCAATGCTGAAATGTAATTACAGCATTAGCAGCAGCAAACCACTGCAGGTATTTACAGACCTCCAGGTGATACCTAAGGCCCAGTTCTAAAAAGATTTTAAATATTCTGTGTAGCGTAGAATTTATACAGTATTTTTGATTTATTTAAAATCTATAAAACATTTTAAAAAATCAAAGCACAAAGGCAGAAGCAATGCAGCTCCCAGATTCTGCAGAACCACCAGTCCTGCCTGTAGCTGTGGGGCTTCTTACTAACAAACTTAGAGGTTTTTGAGAGCATATTTGGGAGGTGACTCTGCACCCCTCATGCCTGAATCACCTCAATGATTAGCACTGGTCACGTGTAATAAGGTGAAACTCACTTCTGAATAAAATCACCTTTAAAAGGTTTAAATCAGACTTTTGCTAATTGGCAGGCACAGAAATTATTTACTTGTGTAAAAAGCCATTTCAAATCTACAGGATTATTTATTAACATAAAAGACACACAATCAAGGAGCAAAGAGGGATGTAGGGTGTTGAAATCTGCAAGGACCAACCTCTTGATTATACAGGAAAGCCACATGATCCTTCCCTTAAATTCTGTAATTTGCAAAGCACCTGTCCTGTGATGTCTCAGTTACATCCCTGGCTGCTGTGCTCCAACAGGCAGAGAAGTCAGAGTGGTTTTTCTTTGCTCTGACAGGCTCATCAACATATTACAACCCAAACTGCACTCCCACTTTATTTTCAGTCCATTTACTAGAGGAATGCATCATTCTGGTGTGATACATTTCTCACCACTGGCTAACTTCTAAGGCTGTGCTGAGCAGTTAGAAGGACTTTAAGAAGGACCAGACTAGAGGGATTTTCAAATCTTTCCTTTTACTTGTGACAATACTAACCAAAAAAGCTATTTGAAAAGTGAAAAAATACTATGGATTGGTTGGCTTGAGGAAAACAGTTATTTTCATATAAATGGCATTTTTTAAAAACATCAATTAAATCTCCTGTAGCAAATCAGTAGATTTGTGACATCACCTCTTGAAATACTTATAGAAGGAAGAGATTTGAATTTGTTTCCTGTCCTAACTGCCCAAAATAAATTGTATATCTGCAGTATAAAAAAATAGAAAATTTAAAAGGTCAAAAGTAAAATAAAAAAGGTCAAAAACAAAATCCAAAAGCTTTTAAAATGTGATTTTGCAGAATTTTTTTTTTAATACTCTCTTCAGACCAGGGGGGAAATATTTAAAAAGCAGATCTTACACAACTTAACTCAATTGGGCGGAGTTGCTCTGCCCTCCTTGTTTATCAAGAGGCACAATTCAGTGCAAAGTGGGGGTGAGGACAAGGGGCTCTCCCTTGCCCAGCCAGCTGTGCTCCCAAAGGTGTCACCTCCACGGCTGCTTGAGGCTCTGGGCTCTGTGCCATCAGCACAATCGAGCTGAAAATTACCACATTCCACTGGAACTGTAGTTTGTTCCTATTTTACAAAAACATCTCTTTATTGATACAAGGAGTCAGGGTAGTAGCACACAAAATCCTGCTACATCTGGCTGGACTTTGATTTCACCCCCTGGATGGAATGAGACTTCCAAAGGGTCCTGGAGGACCCAGCACTCAAACACTGGTGATGCCCAGTGGTGTCTGTGAACAGGTCATGACAAGCAATCAAATTAGGGTCCTTGAGAATTTTTTACCCTTCATTTGAAAGCTGCCACCTGCTCATCAGGGAGACTGCTTCCCAGGCTCTCCTACTCCATTGCTACATGAAATAAAACAGATTCACAAGTGATTTCATCATGCTTTGAAACCTCATCCACAGTGCAAACTACTACGGTCCCTGCAAAGCTGGTGGAACTCCTCAGAGTTGCAATAACCTGGCAGTATTGTCAGTGTGGAAAACAGGCAGGTGAATAACTCCCATAAGCAAGGATTTTATATAAAACCTGTGTTAGGGTTTCAGCTTTTGCTTTGTGAGCCAGCACACTCACTCACATAAAGATTGAGGGGGCCTTACATAAACAGGAGCCTTGCTGTCCAGATAAGAAGTCTTTGCAGCAAGATACAGATGCAATTGATTGCCTGGTGAAATTGTGATGTTCAAAAACCAGCAAAAGCAGTGCCTAATTTGTTAATTTCAGCATTACAAGAGGAAAGAGGCTGCTTATGAAAATGCTGTAGCTTCCCCTCCTTTCTAAAGTTTTTAAATATTAAACCCCTCATTCAGGCACTTG
Source organism: Agelaius phoeniceus (assembly GCF_051311805.1). NCBI lineage: Eukaryota > Metazoa > Chordata > Aves > Passeriformes > Icteridae > Agelaius > Agelaius phoeniceus. The sequence goes on from NC_135276.1 coordinate 12,588,850, forward strand.
CAGCTGTTGCACTGAGTGTTCCAGCCTTAGAGAGCAGCAGATTCTGGAGCACGGGGATGCCTTGGCCACTGCACCTGTACCTGGGCAGGCCAGCAGCTCCTGCAGGGCGATGACAGCCCGGGAGGCTGCTGTCTTCACGGAGATCAAAGGGATTCTTGAGGGGTCAGGACAGGATGACACGGGGTTGGACAGCCCTGCTGCTTGAGAGCCTTTCAGGCAGGTGATCCACTTACACTGTCATTTCTGGTCTGTGTCGAGCAAGGGTTTTTTCCTTTATAAAGCGTCTCTGGCTCAAAAAATGCCTTCGTGTTACACTGGCCCCTCCTAGCTGAGTTCTGGGTGGCTGGATTTTTATGTAAATGGGATCTGCAAGAAGTGTGAAAGGAGCCAAGGTGCTTCCATTGGCTGGCAATGGTTTCAGAAGCTTTGCAAGGGGGAATATTTGTTTCCATGTGATTATTCCTCTATAAAGAAAGATTTTATTGATTGATTTAAAAGACCTGAGTGCTGGATGACTTCTCTGAAATTACTCATTCCAGCAGAAACTGCAAGGATTTTCTCATCCTTATGCATTTCATACTGAAGATTTAATTTCAGTGACCAATCTCCAAGGCCTTTTTTTTCCTTACCCCCCTATAAAAAGTCAGTCTTGGCTGAGTATGACATCTCCACCAAAAAAATGTTGCCAGTCCACTGCCCTCTAATGCAAGTGAACCTTGGCCAAGTCAAGGTGATGGAAACCTGTCATACAGCATGAGACTTCACTGAATGCAAAATCTGGGCCTGTCCAGCCTCTGCTACTTCCCTTCTGGTGAAGGGAGTTTCCTAATTGCTCTTAAATTAACCTTTTAAATATACCTGCAATCATGCTTGAGATCTAGGGGGTTTTAGTAAGTTGCTGAAAAGCCAAATGAAAACACAATTAATTTTAAAACACTAAGGCAGCAGGAACAAATAAGACAATGTTTAGAGGGAACAAGGTCATTATTTAAGCACTGTTTATAATTATATTTCATGAAGAATTTAGCCTTCAATATTAGAAAAATTATAGGGTGAGAAGTGGGAGTCAGGAGTGGGCATTAAAATCCTCCTCAGAGCTTTCATGGTTTAAGCTTCCTGAGAACTTGGCAATTGCTATGCAGAGATGTACAAAACTTTCATAAGGAAACTCTAAACCAGGAAAAGCTCATTTAGTTCAATTTAGATGCAATTTTAATTGAACCTGGGCTGATTTATGCTTTTAAGTAGAAGTCATAAAGAACTCATCGGTTGCAACACAATTTCTTTTTGAAAATTACCATCTCCATCTTTCATCTCTCTTCCTGCTCTGTCAGCTGGTTTGTGTGGTCTTTTGAGACCTTAAAAGAGAACCAAAGACATGGGGAAATAAAAGCAGCAGTTACTTTAGTTGAGGTTGCCAGCCCTGCTCTGAGACCCTGCCATGAATTTTAAAAAAAGTAAGGTAGCCCACTGAGCATCAGGAAGAGAGAGCTTAGAGTTATGTATCTGAACACTTTGAACTTAAAAGAGGTTTTATGCAGGAGAGGAAGAGAGCTGCAGTTCTGCCATTTACTTAATTTCAAAATAAATCTACTGTTCAGGGCAAAAATGCGACTTTTCTAATACCGCTAAAAACAAAGTGATATCTGAAAAATACTACTAGCCAAAGGCCAGATTCTTTAAATATTTTGCAAGAGCTAATACATTATGACTACTAATATGAGTATTCCTGTCACAAGAGTGACAGCTTTAACTTGCCCAGATGCATTTCAGGGAAACTCTCTGCTAACAGCCACACAAGACAAAAGCTTGAGCACCAAACCTGGTCTCTCACATCCCCAGCTTTCATTGATTTTAAATAGGTGCACATGTCACTGGAGACAGAATTTGCACCTAGCTGGGGACAACTATAAGCCATACACCAGAGTGCTTAAATCATTTAGGTCTTGTGTTTAAGCAGCCTCTTCTATCCAGACAGGTCCATGTTGCTTTAGCAGCTCGCTGCTGCTCATTTCAGGACTGTAATCTCAATGAACAGGGGTTCTCCTTTGTACCCATTCCAATGTCTAATTTTTTACATTGCCTTCTTGGCTTTCATTTTATCCTCCACCTATACACCCCACCTGGCAAGTCCTCTGACACAAACACCCAGCTAGAGCTGATCAAGTATGCTTGGATGGGGAAACTAAATATCACTACACACACACCCCATCCCCCCAAAAACCCACCAAAAATCTGAGAAACATAGGGTGTGCATAAGCAAAGACAACTGATCTAAGTCAGTTCTTCTGATGCTAATCTTACTGCAAATAATATGCAGGGTACATGAGAAAATGTCAAATCCACGCTACCTCACAATTGCTGGCTTTCACTCCGGCTTGAAAGCAATCCAAGGAAAAAATACAAAGGAAAAGCTGAAAGTTTGATCATTATTTTGAAAGTTTAAAAGAAATAAAAATGTAGGTCCCTGGAAACCACATTACTACATACATTATATATGTAATCTCACAAGTTCCCAAAACAATATCAGTGTTTGCAGCTATTAAAGTTTATAGGTGCAAAAAGAGTGCAATTAAAACTGGTTTATATTTAAATAAAATAATTCCTTCTAATTAAAATGTAAATAAACACTTTATACAACATAGAATGTTATGTATAATTTTACTTCAAAACTAGAATTTTGTGATTAATACAGTAAACCTGAAGTTTCACTGAAAAGGAAACATTTCTGAAATGCATCAGACTTGCATCTAAACATCTTGTCAGAGCTAAGTATTGGTGTTTTTAACACAATCTTATTCCATTGAAGTTAAAGTCAGGTGAGTGTCTCTGTTCAGAAAAATGAGCACATAAAACACTTCCAGTTTTAGCATCAAAGATGTGTTTACTGCAAACACAGAAATGGAAGGGAAATGAAATAGTGAAAAGGCCTGCAACAGTTTTAAGGACTTATTTTTAGAAGTTTTACATTGGAGACCTACTAACCATAAAGCCTAGCTTTCACACACAGCGCACATCAGCGTTTCATCTCCTCTGCCAACTGGATGTCGCTGCGTGTTTCCAATCCCTAGAAAGTTCTGCAAAGGCAAAATGAACTCTGAGTGACTCTGGCTCTTCTCTGCTTTCCATCCCCGGTCGGTGCCACCCTGGCAGGCCCCTGGGGAGCCGCGTGCCCCCAGCCCAGCACCCGCCCGCGGGAGCTCTGGGCGCCCGGTGCCGCGCGCGGGCAGAGCCGGGCTCGCTAACGCGCACAGGATGGGGCCCCTAATCACTAACAGCTCCTCTGGAAACCCTAGCAGAGATAAAAACTACAAAGACACTGTTGGTTCCAGTCCCCTTATTGAATTTTCATTGCTGCTTTTATTGTAACTATGAATTCAGCCCATAATGTCACGTGTTCTTTGTTCTCCAGCCTGACATACATTTTAATACCCGGCGCAATATCTATGCAAAGACTAAGTGTGTTCACGTGCAGGAGGGTTAGCACTTCACCACAAACATGGTTATAGTTACAGATTAAAAGCAACACTTTCAATGATCCTACAGCTTAATATTTCCAATTCCCATCTCCTTCTGAAGGTTCTCCTTCCCCCTACCCCCTCCCAAAAAAAAAAAATCTCTGCACAAGAAATGCTGAGCATACAAATTATGTCACTGACATCTGGAAAGAGACATGACTACCCAAGTAAAAAATAAACCCAACGGAGGTCATGGCTTTAACAGACTGTCGCTCTATATTTAAACTGATTGATTCATACAAAGACATAATTATAGAGAACATTGGAATCAGCAGCTCCCAGCACTCTGAACTGCAGGCACAATTGTGTTTACAGGAGTTATATTTTAAAGACTACATCTGGCATAAGCTAATTGATATACTCAATATTAAGACACACAATAATTTAAACTTAAATTTTGAATAACGTCTGCTTCTTTTCCTACCTAGATATTAACAACTTTCTTTCAACTATACATGATCATGTATGATTTTTCAGGATATTCTTTTGCATAAAATCTATTGGTTATGCAAATAAAAGGCTTTGGAGAATAATGTACAGTAACTAATTTGTATAATCAGTTTCCCTCAATTCAGCGTGATAATGATATGTAAAGCACATCACTACAGACTGTCTGTGAAATGAATTCTGTCTTAATATGCTAGTCAACTAGCCACTCGACCTTTGCACAGGCTCACTGTAAGAGGAGCAGAAAAACCCACACACATTCTTTCAATTTCTAAAGGGAAATTCGACTCTAGCCATAGAACAAAGAAAGAAGAAATAGAAGTAAAAGAAAATCAAAGAAAAAGTGATTTGGATTCAAGGGGATCAGATGTTTCATTTATTGCAGGTTGGAGACCTTCAATCAGTCAAATGAAAGACACATTTGTATTAAAATACCTACAAGGCAGAGAGAAAGCCTTGATCAGGTGTATTAGATTTAAGTTACAGCTCTCTTGCTGAGAGATGTGAACCTACCTTCCAGTCTATCTGTTCTCAATATTGAAGGTTTTCTGTGTTACAAACATGAGATGAAAGGTACCTTGCTTGCCTTCCCACGTATCTGCTGGATATTAACTGTACATCTGAAGCGTGCGCTACAAGGAGCCGCGAACTCGGTGTGCTCTGCACACAGTCACTGCTAGCAAGGGACACTGAGCCAGGGCAGGGATGGGACACTGAGCCCAGGGCAGGGATGGGACACTGAGCCCATGGCAGGGATGGGACACTGAGCCCAGGGCAGGGATGGGACACTGAGCCCATGGCAGGGATGGGACACTGAGCCCATGGCAGGGATGGGACAGACACTGAGCCCATGGCAGGGATGGGACAGACACTGAGCCCAGGGCAGGGATGGGACAGACACTGAGCCCAGGGCAGGGATGGGACAGACACTGAGCCCAGGGCAGGGATGGGACAGACACTGAGCCCAGGGCAGGGATGGGACAGACACTGAGCCCAGGGCAGGGATGGGACACTGAGCCCAGGGCAGGGATGGGACACTGAGCCCAGGGCAGGGATGGGACACTGAGCCCATGGCAGGGATGGGACAGACACTGAGCCCAGGGCAGGGATGGGACAGACACTGAGCCCAGGGCAGGGATGGGACACTGAGCCCAGGGCAGGGATGGGACACTGAGCCCAGGGCAGGGATGGGACACTGAGCCCATGGCAGGGATGGGACAGACACTGAGCCCAGGGCAGGGATGGGACAGACACTGAGCCCAGGGCAGGGATGGGACAGACACTGAGCCCAGGGCAGGGATGGGACAGACACTGAGCCCAGGGCAGGGATGGGACAGACACTGAGCCCAGGGCAGGGATGGGACACCCACTGTAGGGGAGGCTCATCCTCAGCTCCAGTGGCCACCAAAAGCCAGTGCTCCCATAGGTACAGCTCCTCTTTGCTTCAGTGGGAAGCACAGATTTTGTCCTGTGACAGGGCTGTGAGCCCTGTTCCACAGGTAAATAAAGCAACACCACAGCAAGAGCCCCTGCCCTGGCTCCTGCTGTGTGAGGACAGCAGCATTCTGTTTGACCTCTCATTACCTATTGTGCAGGAGGCAACAAAAGCCAAGCCCTACCCTTATTCTTCACTTTTCACACCATTCCTTCCCCACAAAAACTCCTTGGATCCACTGCTCTTGCCCAGATACACAGAAGAGGATCAAGCCTGATGGCAGAGATCAGCTGTTCTTCACCTGCAGTCCTAGCATAACAGATTTGTTTAGATTACCTGCAGGAGGATCCCAAAGTGTTTCATAAATTGGTTACTGTTGCTTGTAAAATACTGAACCAACATTTTTCACAAATATTTTTTCTTATTAATGGGCTCTGTTCAGAATAGTTTTAGTTTTGATTAAACTTTATCAAAGATCTGTTCAGTCCAGAGCTGTAGATGTTCTGTAGAGAGACAGAGGCTCCATTACTGCTGGTGCCATCACTCATCTCAATTTGGGAAACCCATGTCCACATACAACAGAAAAATTGTCCTTTTGCCTTTTGTGAGTTGGCACAAACTCCAACTGCCAGCACAATAGTGACTACTGCCAAAGTAGATGTGCACATAAGCCTCAGACCCAAATATTGACCTTCTCAACCCAAAGACAACTTCTTTCTTCCATTGTAAAGAAAATTTCAGTAATTTAATAATGAGATTAATCCCATAGGTGCCTACACTAGGTCCTTTGGCAGGAGAAACACACTACACAAATAAATCTGTAGGTTTTAGAGAGGCTATTCACTGGGAAACCAGCTTCTGCACTTTGTTTCTCATGCTTCACCCCAAAAGTAGAACTATTGCATTCCACAACGTAAAACACCAAAACCACAGTCTTAACTCAGACCCCAATTTCAAATATTACCTTCTATTATGCAATTGGCTTTTTAAACAAGACACTATAACTGATTTCTGCTTTTATGTATGCATAGCTGCAGATATTGTGTAGTAATATGAAAATTCTAAAGCTGTCCTGCTTGTTAAATAACATCACAAAATAGTCTGAGTTGGAAGAGACCCAGAAGGATCATCAAGCCCAGCTCCTATGTGAATGGCCCATATGGGGATGGAACCCATGACCTTGGCATTATTCACACCATGCTTTAACCAACCAAGCCCTGTCATTGTAAAGTTTAGCTGATCTTTTCATTTATGTAGCCATAAATTTTCCATCAGTTCAGCAGAGGGGTTTTCTGTTTTTTACCCCGATGTTTAATACTTACTTTTGAAATAAAAGTAAATATTCCCCCAATAAAATTTGAATACTGCTTCATATTAGTGCTATACAGTCATTGTTTTAGAGCTGGTCAAAGAGTGAAAAGGCATAAATAGAAAACTTAAATAAAGTTTCTTTTCTTTTCAGTACATATATAAATTTTGTTTGTTTGCTCTATTAAACAGAGGACCTGTAATTGTACAACTTCCAGGCTGAATGAGGGAAATCTACACAAATACCTGTATCCTCCTTAGAAATCATGGTAACACATCATGCCAACTTCACCAGTGGGTTATACAGCAGCAGCACGTACCCAGCTGATGGACTGAGATTAATCCTGCACCTCAGATGTGCTATCTCATGTACAGTTAAAATGTGCTCAGAAGGAAAGGAGTTATAGCACAAGGCTTCATCTTTAACAAAGTGAACAAAAGGACACAATATTGTGCAATGAATTCCACAGGGGCTTCATTCTGTTTAAAGTGAGATCTCTTTCAGTGCATGAACATTTAATGGCTTAGCTTGATAAGTCTTTTTTCTGTAGACAAAAGATCAAAACATGAATTTCTCCATCTAAAATTTGTATTTGAGGTGAGGGGAAGTGGCCACAGAAGAAGAATGTACAAATTCTCCATGGAGTGCACAGGGGCAGAGCAACCCTCTGTGACATTCTGTGGTGCTTGAACCAAAACACAGGATAGTAGTGATGGCATGACACAACTCTTGTTGAAAGAAATGATGGGGGAAAAAAAAGTACTTTGTTATGATATGAGGCAGATTTCTCTACCAATGAACTCAGTGGTGCATGTCTGAGCCCCAATATTATTATTACTACACAAGCACCATTCTTAGAAATCTTTTGTGGCAGCACACTCTGTCATATTATTTTCAGCTCTTTCCACTTGCCTTCAGAACAATTCTGATCCAAGAATCTACAAAAGCAGCAAGACTGAAGCTTCATAAAACACGCAGAAGTCTTAATATTTCTTGAGCAGACATTATTTTCACCAAATTTTCTGAACTTCCTGGTTAGCACATTTTAAAAACACCCGAATTCCTTACAAAGCTGTTGTCCAGAAAACCTGAGATATCTGCCTGCCAAACAAGCAGTGAGGGTTTGCTGTAGGCCCAGGAAAACCATGCCCTGAGAAACTCCAAGTTATCCTGCCTCCTTAACACAGTGGGGGGCTCCATGTCTCAAAACTTAACCTTCAGCACACTTCAGCAAAACACACAGAATTATACTGATGTAGGACCAATTTAATGTGGGGAATGTCAAGTGATATTTAAAGTACTTGAGAGTCATCACAATAAGCCAATCTTGCTTCTTTGAGGGAATCACATAAAGATTGGTGATTAGTTAGCTCAACAAGTGAAAGGTCTCCTGTGGTAATGTCTATGAAGAGAAAAACACTGACAGAAAGTACTGAAATACAGGAGGGCTCATGAAAGCCTTGCTTCTGAATTACCTTCAAGCAGCTCCTAAACAGGAGCTCAGCCAACCCTACCTTTTGAAGGCTGCAGGAACTGTGAACTTCCCCTAAAGGCAGGAGGGCAGAAAAGCAGGTAGGAAGTGTTTTCTAATGACCTTCTGTGTTTGAGCAAGGCCATTCAAAACTGTCTGAAGAGATCACAGTTTTACATGGCTCCAAAGTTTTTTAGCAGAGAGTACAAAACCCCACTCAAGCTCCATTTAAAATGAGGGGGGAAAAAATCAAATAAGGTTGGCCTAAAAGGGAACCTCAGGGTTTGACTCTACATTTGGACTTCTTTCAATTCACATGCAGTGCAGTGAAAATAAGACTGTTCTCTGGGATTTAGTGGCACAAGCTACATTTTGTAGCAGTTCATTTCACACGGGAGAACATCTTGCAGTGAGGAGTGTGAGCACTGGCAGTCATGGAGGGGACAGCACTGCCAGGAGGGACAGCCTGGTGCCCAGCTGAGCTTCAGGGCTCACTGCCACCTCCTCCTCCCTCCCTGGACAAGAAAATGTCTCCTGGCCCAGAGGCAGCAGAATGTTTGGAGGGGAAGTTTGTGCATTTGGCAAAGTTGCTGGATTCTTGTCTCAAGGGAGAAATTTGCTTTTACCCCACACAGACAGTGATTGCTAGAAGGATGCACTCATAAAACTCTGGAGGCCAGGGAATCTTCAGCCTCCCCTTTCTGCCCATCTTCCAAATGTAATGCATGAAAGAGCAGAGATGTGGGCTGGCAAAACACCCTCGAGTGCAGAGGAGATGTGTGAGAACCTCTCATGGACAGCAACAGCAGCTCTTGCTCATCTGCCCACACTCTTTCAGGTATGCAGCTGAACTTTAAGGATGGAGTAATCATTTTCTAATCACAACTTGCCAAAACAGGGCAGAATGACAGCTCAAACAAAGAGAATCTGCCATCTAACCTAAGATGAATCCAATTTCTTTTTTTATTGAATATTAGAGTCTTTTAGGAGACTGTAACCTGACATATGCCTCCAATTTTTGGTAAATAATCACAGTCATTTTTGCTTTGATGTAGAATATGTGAAAAGTAAGAAACATTTTCCAATTCCAGTTTGTTAAAGTGGAAGCCAGACTTTCCTCCATAGCAAATTGTTGTATCAGATCATCTCAAAAATGTCTGGAACTTCTTATAATCTAAAGTTTTTAGCTTGAAAATGTTATTGCCTCACTTGTGGCCATTTCAAAACCAGAGTAAATTGAAAATTAAATAACAGTATCAGAACCTATGACATAAGGGGTTTGAGGCCAAAGCAAATTAATCTATATCTTAAAAATAAATAAAGGCCTTACTATTGCAGAAGAATGCTGCCACCACACTGCAGAGCTGAGCTATCAGATGCTGTCCATCACTGCCACCTCCTCATACAATGTCACATCTCCTGTACGTAACAGATACATTGCATAATGTTACAGATGGCACAGGTCATAACAGCCAGGATTACATTTATTAAAATCAGATGAAATGCTTATCACTGGATTCAATGCTTTTCCATGCAAGGTGACCTGACTCTGTTTTTTTCTGAGCACTACCACAAGATTTTCCTGCTGTAGAAAACAGCTACAGTTAATTGTTACAGTGAGTTGATATCAATTATAGACACCTGTAAATTAGCTTTCATAAATGTTTGAGTTTACAAACACATTGGATCCTCACTATTTTAATTTGCTTTCCCTGTAATTATTCCTGCAACTCTTTTTGTTCACATGAGGGCTGGAGCAATGGCTGGAGCAATGGTGTATATGAGTGTCAGCAGTGCTCTTTGCTTTTGCACAATCTCCAGATAAAATGGTTGTGGACAAGGCAAGGGGACTGAAAAAAAACAAACCCATAGCAGCATTAGCCCCTGCACCTTCACCCTTGGATGGAAAAACCACCTGAACACCCCCCAGGAGGTGCAGCACACAGCAGTGACTCCCACCCATCACCTCTGGCTGCTCCTGAGGCCTGGGAAGGGGCTTTGTCTCAGGGGGGCACAGGCTCCAGCCCAGCCTCCTGACTGCCCAGCCTGAATATTTTATATTTATTTCTCTCTCCCCTCCTTTACGGCGGCAGTTGTAAATCTACCTTTCTCAAAATTCAATAAAACATTAATTGAAAAGAAAAAAAAAAAAAAAAAGAGAAAAGTCATTTCAAGCCCAACAATAAAAGGCCAATTGACTTCTCAATTTTCTAGTGGGCAGGAGAAGAAATCAGGCATACGCAGGGAGAAACTCAATTCTCCAAGCTCTCCCCTTGAGGAGCTGCAGCCCTGCCGTCTCAAGGGTGCTGTGTCCCCTGGCACTGCTCAATTCCAGCTGGGTATTATTTCCTCAGCTCCGAGGGAAGCAGGAATTCATTCTGCATTATTGATGGCTCGGCTCAGCCGCGGCTGCGAGGGCTCAGCGCCTCCCGTCCTGCCGGCCCTTCCCCTCTCCTGCTCCCATCCTCCCGGCCCTTCCCCTCTCCTGCTCCCCATCCTGCCGGCCCTTCCCCTCTCCTGCTTCCATCCTGCCGGCCCTTCCCCTCTCCTGCTCCCATCCTCCCGGCCCTTCCCCTCTCCTGCTCCCCATCCTGCCGGCCCTTCCCCTCTCCTGCTCCCATCCTCCCGGCCCTTCCCCTCTCCTGTTCCCATCCTGCCGGCCCTTCCCCTCTCCTGTTCCCATCCTGCCGGCCTTTCCCCTCTCCTGTTCCCCCCATCCTGCCGGCCCTTCCCCTCTCCTGCTCCCCCATCCTGCCGGCCCTTCCCCTCTCCTGCTCCCGGTCCTTTCCCCTCTCCTGTTCCCATCCTCCCGGCCCTTCCCCTCTCCTGCTCCTCCCTTCCTGCCGGCCCTTCCCCTCTCCTGCTCCCGTCCTGCTGCCCCTTCCCCTCTCCTTCCACACACAGCCAAAGGAAAACAGCCCAAACAAAACCTGGGGCTGGGGCACAGGGACAGAGCTGACCCCATTAGAGCATCAGCCAGGTGAACTCACGCTTTAAGGGCGGCAGAAGGACAGGAACAGCCAGGAAGGAAAGGAAAGGGGTTTGGCACTGTGGGCACTCGATCCACATCCCAAGTGACCCATCTTGCCAGGAAGTTAAGTGGAACACTGACCCCCAGGCCATGGCTCTGAAGCAGACTGAGCTTTCTGAAATCTTCTGAAAGAACAGATCTGACCCCAGAAACACCAAGCCCTGACTGAGCACCTGTCAGGGCAGAGGTAGGACACACGCCCCTCACAGTGATGGATTCACCTTTTCCTCTTGCTGCTCTTTGCCCTTCTTTCTCCTTGGTTGTTTTGTGAGTTTTACCTTCCTTCTACACCCGAAAAAATTGTTTCATTTTCTTTTAGAAATCTCAGTGCTGAATACCTATAGGTACAGAGGCTGTACAGCAGTAATGAAGCCTCAGTGTTTCAGGTAGAAATGCTGAATTTCATTTAATTAAGGAAAAAACACCACAGATCCAGTGATTGCCAACTAGAATTGGCATCCATAGCCAGTGAAATGCAAAATATATGTGTATTTTTTTTAGAAATCAGTTCAGTCCATCAATGTAGAGCTGAGATGCAAGTTGTAGAGTAGTTCCAGTCCAGTCCTTAAAAGCCTCATGGGCTCTTAATTCACTATTTTCTGCACACCAAAATGCTGGATCAGTAGTTATATAAGTTACATCCTGGGATGTAACTTTACAATGAACTATGCCACTTTCCTTGGTTCTAAGAACAACAGAACTCATAGTCACAGGTTCACAACTAAAAAACAACTGTAACACTACACTTGGTTTATTCTAAATTAATTGAGAGAAATATCAAGTTGATTTTTGTGATAGGGGTCTAGAATGACAAATGGTTTCTTCCATGTGCTTTTATGCAGTTGAAATTTTGGGAGGAAAACCTTTTTAGAAACTATAGACATTTAGTATTCAGACAAAGTGTTAGATCTGAAGTTTCAAAGTACCAGAGAAAAGAAGTAAAAAATTTGTATTCAGGTTCATACTTCTCTCCCTCCTAGAGCTAGAGGGCTTGAATCAGCAGCTCCCCTCTGTTTGTAATAGTGCAAGAAAAACCGTTCAAGAGTTCTATAATTGTGCCTTTTTTTTCTGTGTCTATATGTATCAACTAAAACTGTCTCTGTAATATTTATAATCATGAATGCAGAATGGGAACAACCATAGAAGCTCCCCTACTTGCACAATTTGTGGATGTTTCACATAATTGATTCCTAAATATTTGGCAATGTCTATTCACTAAGGCTTGTATTTTCTGGCTACCTCACCCCCAATCCCCTTCTTGTTCAATACCTAAACATCTTGTGACCTTTGAACACCTTTGTCCAATATTCTGACAATATCTGACAGTTTTAACTGTGCCCCTCAAACTTGCCCAAACAGGGAGAGGCAGGAGTTATTTGAACTGTTCACTGAAAGACAGCAATTTAAAGAACCTTTACAATAAATTCTATCTTACTCCAACAGTTTCAATGATTGTGAAAAAAACACCTAAAAAAAAAAGTTCAGCAATTTCACACAGTGGAAAACAGCCCAGGGCACAAGAAAACTAAAACCAAACAGTTTGCCGTCAGTGCTGTAGACTGTGTTCAGTAAAAACAAAAGATCAAACAAGTTCTGTAATCATTATATAAAGCACATTTGCTATGGCATGTGAAGAAAACATACTTCCTTCCTAATACTAATTAACATTAGAGAGTTGTGGGCTGAAATGCAGGATAAAAATAGCTGTTTAAACTAATCACTCAGCAAGATGTAAATGTTACATATAAAGTATACCTAACGGGTTGGAATATTTATCCCAGAAGTAAAGAAAGCTTTCACTACTCATGAATTATAAAAGTTTCCCTTCCTGCCTCACTGCAACAATGTATGGATTCTTTGGACTCCCTCATCACACTCTCAATGTGACGGCTCTTCATAGAATGTTTACAGTTTTCCTTACTCATATGCATTAAGATTTTTGGAGCAGCCACAGTTGTGGGGAGCGAAGGAAAGTGTGAGCAGGAAACATAGCACAGAACAGTTCCATAACCAGCACCCAGATATTCCCACTGCCCAAGCCATGCTGTGAGCCAGTGTCCAGGCTGAGGGCTGCAGACACTGCAGAAAAAGCCAAAAAGCCACAGCTGACTGCAGCACTCCACGTGAGCAGCACTCCTGCATCTCCTCAGAGAGCCTTCCCAACACACACAAACCAGGCAGCTCTGCAAAACAGAGGGTGCCATCCCTAGAGCTACCTTTGCTTCTCTGGAATTATTTTGCCTTTCAGATGTGCTCCATCCTTCCACAAATAAATCCCAGAAAATGTTGTCTTTCTTGTCACCTCTAGCTATTCCTTTGTCTTTCCCCATCCTATGGCTGCCCCACCACCACCAGCACCACTGTTCAATGGCTCCTCACAGGTAAGAGAGGAAGGTGGTTGTTCAATGACTGGCAGGACACCGAGCAGACCACCAAAGTATCCAAAATATTCCTGAGCATAAACCGCATTATAAAGTTCAGGAAGCCAAATGTTATTGAAACAATATTTCAAAAGTTTCCCACAAACAATGTTTCAGATATTCCCTAGTAGTTTTCCCCAGCAAGAATTCCAGACAACTGGAAACAACTGTAACAACTGGAGAAAAGGTGTTGAAAGGTGCAGTGCTTAAGCGTTGCACAGTTGAAAAGTCAATGCAGTTCTGTTTATTTAGAGAGGTACAGTATTTCCATCCCCCAGGATTTTTAAGTACCTGTTGAGCTCTCTGTCTAATACAGATAGCAATAAAATATGTTCTTGAGTCACAACAGTGTTCTGCAGGACTCAGCTGAAACCAGCAAAGCACATGAAAACATCTCTGGGATGTCTGCCCCCTCACCTCACATTTGGCTGCTTTGGGCTGGATTCAGGAGTGCTTATTTATCCAGCAGAAAATCATCACAAGATACACTTGCCATCAGTTACACCAGGGCTAGATGAAGACAAGGCTGTCCATTGGGTGCTAGGCAAATGAAAAAGAAAATAGTGGGGTTTTCCTGCATCAGGCCAAGAAATAAAACACCCCTCTGAGCAACCAACTTCTGTAATCCCAGTCAGATCCCAGACTCAAGGTTCCTGGAACTCCAATCTCCTGCTGCATCACAGCATTACCATTCCAGCCTGTAATGACTAAATAAATGAAAGTACTCTGTAGGAGAGAGTGCAACCCACGACAGCATGTTCTCTATATCCTCTTCCAGGACTTTGTCAGCAGATGCTTTAGACCCAGGAAGCAGCTGAGCAAGAGCTCTGATGGAAAATCTTCAGGAGCAAAGGCTTAACCTGAGAGAAAGGGCAGACTGTTCAAAAGCACTGTTTTAAGGTTAGTCCAAACTGACAAGGTAATTCAAATAATCTGGCCAGGTAAAGTCAGTCACAAGCCTTCTAAGCCAGCCAAACTATTCCCCTTCCCCCAAAGCAAAGCCAAAATCACTGAAATTTAAAAAGCAATTAGACATAATGTGTCCCAAAGCTTTCCCAAGATAAATTCATTCCACTGAAAATGGAACTGTTTGGGGCTACACAAACACCACCTCTGCTCCATCTTAAAACATGATTCATACCACTAAGTGCTTTGTTTCCCTCTTGCAGCATGTAATGTTTGGACTTCATAAAAGGGTCATATTGAATTAACGGGTTCACCTTGAAACCGCAGAGTGGAACAAAAAGCTGTGTGCCAAACAGCACTCCAGAGGGGACCAGCCTGCAAGAACACAATTCTCCCCTGTTCAGGGAGAGGAACAAGTGTTGTGACAACCTTTAAATGCTCGGGTCCAAACCAGAGCCCTTGTCCCACGTTCCTTTCAGCTTGCAGCGGTGTCCAAAGTGAGCAGGCTGCATCCTGAGCACCGGGCAGCAGAGCCCGCGGGGAGGCACTGGGGGAGCTGCATATCTAACCACAGACATATTGCAAGGATCAGCTAGCACACACTGGTTATATGGCTGTCACAGCTCATTGGATCTCTTTGTCTTTATCCACTCTAAGCATTTAAAAGACAGCCCTGTGTTCCCGTGTCTAAAAGTATTTGGTAAAGCTCATATATCTTCTAAAGGGGAGGGAGCAAGAAATAAACTCAAAATCCTGACTTAAAATAACCTGAAATAGTAGTAGCTTTCTTCAGAGGAGTTGAGAACAAGTTGTGGAGAGAGTAACAGTGTTGGTAACATCTTATAAGGATTTAGTTTACACATGTGACCTATTTGGTGCATTGTCTCAGTCATGTAGTGCACAGGGAGCTGGAAGTGTAATAACAGATAAAAGATATGGCTTACCCTGCTGAAAAAGTGTGAGCCATTTCAGCCTCTCTTGTACAGCTATGAATAGCTCATTCACAGAGGGAAGATTTTTCCAGCAAAAGGAACACAATCCAGAAAATATAATGCAGAGCATCACTTACACAGAGTTCCTCAATACACATTTTGTGGAAAAAAAACCACTTGACTATCTTCTAGTGAACCTCAACACTGATTTCTGTGACCACAACCAGATAGGTCCTCTGCAGGGTCACACCTCACAGCAAGGATCCTTCAGGATTTCAGAACATTTTCTATATTCCACAAAATAAAGAATAAAGTGGAAGCAGCAGCTCAGTATGACAGGAGGCTGACTCATAGGGGTCCTGGACATCCATCCTGTGATGCAAGCAGATATACAGGATGATTGTTTCTAGGTTTGTGTGTGTGAACTTGTGTAAAACATGTAGGGGTGTAGGGGCTTTAATGAGCATCTTCCTTCTGCAAGGTCCATCATGGTGATGATAAATTTTATGGAGACTTCAAAAGTTCCACCATGGAACAAGTGGTACAGTAAGATTCTCAACAGAGCCTCCTTCAAATGTCATCTTTCCATGTTCTCCAGCCCTACACATCCCACATGCTCCTTGGATCACTTGAGACAAGGCTGCAGCACCTCCCTGCAGGGGGAAGGAGCTGCCCTGCATCCAGAGGTCTGCACTGCCCAGGGAGCTTTTCCAGAGCTGTCTGCTCAGAGCACAGCAAAGCACTGGCACAGTGTGAAAAAACGAGTTCTCACCTGAGAATCTGTGAGAGGAGGGCTCAGGTGCTGCCTTTGCTTCAGAACAAAAAAAATAAGGTGAGTGGTATTTGCTTTATCCCAGCAGCAAGTCAGCAGCAGCACCACCATGAAGAGCAGAGCCCTTGTCCCTAGGAGTTTATGATCCAGGAAAAAGACAGGAACAGCAGCAGGAAAACCAGGACACAGAAGCAAAGCAGGCAGAGCTGGTGAGCCCTCCTGACAGTGCTCACAGAGCAGCCCCAGCCTGACCACTCACAGTTATGAGAGAGAGAAAGAGAGCAGTTTTTGATGCTGTAAGGTGGGAAGGTTTAGACAAGACAAGACAGGGAAGACAAGACAGATTTGGAGCTTTTCAGGGAAATCTTCCTTAGTCCAGCTAGTCCTCACTTCACAACTATTTCTCCTTTTCTGTCCTTCCACCTTATTTTGCCCTTAATCTCAGTGTGCATTTTTCCTCCCCAGCTCAAAGAGCAAACTCACAAGGGAGCCAGATGTGCTGAACGTGTGGGTTTAAAGAGGCAATCTGCATAACAACAAGAACCATGTGAAATAATCTCATTTTTCCCATCTTGCTTCTATTTTTTGCCCAGTGGAAAGAAATAAAATATAGACCTAGTTCATGGTTTGTTCTTTTCAAAGCTGTTCCATTTTCTTTCATTCCTTCCTCCACCTTTCAGAGTTTGGATATAATATATGGCTGCACAAATCCTTCCCATCCACATACATGTATGCATTACTGTTTTGCAGCTGTATTGCAAAGATCCTTTCTCTCCAAACGATTTCATCTAAAGTGAAAGACAAGTGCCCCCTATGGTCAAGCAAATAATCTATTGTTCAAATTGCAATTATACTGTTTAAATGGAGTCACATTAGTTTCCCTCTGAGCACAGTGTAAGCCCAAAGAACTCGGTAAGCAGCAATTTTGAGAAGAGAGAATTGTGAAGGGAGAAAAAAGAATATTATTGGTCTGTTAACTGTAAAAAAGGATGATTCTCTTTTGATCTGTTGTTAGAAGCCCATAGGGGATGCTGAATACAGAGATAAGGCTCTTGGTCAGGGTATCTGGATACACAAATTTGAATAGCATCTTAACCTAGACCACACATTCCTCTAAAGAACTGATATTTTCTCTCATTATATAACAAATGTGCTTCAGCAGCTTCCTACACTCAAAGATCCAAAACTGGAAGCCAGGGGAATCTCCACAGAGTCGAATTTCACAACAAGGGATGCCATCTTCCTGGCTGTATTGACAGTGAAGCAAGGGAAGTGGCTCAAGAAGCAGAACAAACATTGAAACTTAAGTCCAGGTGTCTGAGTGGTGTCTAGAAAACCTCTCTTCACCTATTAAGGGGACTGCATTTTACAACTACCTCGAACTATCAACCACGGACTGTTAAGCACTGTGCACCTATAAAAATCTGGCCTCAGCTATGGGTGCTGAAGACCTACAAATGAAGCCAAAGAAAATCTGGTCTGCTGGATCTCACCCAAAGCTGGCTGAATCAAGTTTTGGAGCAGCTTTAAGAATTTTTGCTGAAAGACGTAAGAAACTGGATCGTCCCCTTGTGCACCATGCAAAGAGAGAGCCAGCAGCACTCCCAGCCAGAGGAGGGATGGAGAGGGAGCTGTGGTCACAGCATGTTGGCTGCAGGACCATGATCAGGAGGCAGTATTTATTTAAAAAGTGATTAAACATTAGAATTTAGTGCCTCTGACAATTTTGCAGTTACCAATGTGTTGCTTCTACCTCCAGCCTACTTTATTTTCTTCACTGTTCAGAACAGACCACCACTGAAGTTGTCATTTTAAAATACTCTCCACTGTAATTAAACAGCTGCTGCAGTCAAGTAGTTCTATCTTCTATCAAAGTTTGTAAATCACAATATTTTAAAAAGATGCAAAAAAATACTCTGGTATATAATAGTTATTTGATTTTTTACATATGTGTAGAAAAAATAAACACATTAGATCTCTAGCCTTTAATTAAAAAATAGTTGGGGGGAAGGGAGTAATATCATAATGAGTAACATCTGACCGAAAAGCATTTAGTAAATCATACCCTAAGTGTGGCCAAAAACTGTAAGATTTACTGCAAGTAAATCATTATTGCTATCTGAGTCTGAATAGCTTCCATCTGATTTCTGTATGGAAATACAGTCCATGGAAGCACAGCCTTGAACTTCAAAGGACATGCAGGATGCTACTAATTTCTGTATCTGACAGTGTGATGCAATGTTTGGATTTGCATCTCTGCACTTCAAAGTGTGGCACTCTCTAGATAAGGTCTCCGTTTGTTTTGACACGGATTCACAGAGGTGAACAAGAAAGCAGCACCCGAAACAGAGAGTAGCTCCCCCAGAAAGCAGGGAAAAAACCCCAAACCAACACCACAAAACCCCCAGTCCTGCTCTGTTTGCTTCTTTCTGAATTCAGTAATGCCCTGGAGACCAAGGATTACAGAGGAAGAGTACAAGTCATGGTTGCAGTACTTCAAGTAATCTCCAGTGTCCAAAACACAGTGTCAACATATGGTACTCAAATGCAGATTTGGAACATCTTTGAAGTAATATTGAATCTGACTAATGGGTAAAACGCAGACCTAGCTGCCTTTTTTCTTTATTATTTCATACTGAGGTTGTCAGAATTTCAAGTAGTACAGCTAGATGCTAGTGCATCATTCTTCAGTGAATTATACAGAATTTTATGTTTAAAAAAACCACCAAAATTAATTCTGAGAGTCCACTTTTTGCCAACCTGGCAAGACCAGGATCCTACAGGATAAAGATATAAAAGGTTTTTGTCATTTTATGCCACTTAAAAGTTCACACTCCACCCGTGTACAATGTCTCTCACATTGCAGTCCTAAAGAAAACTTCAAATGCTGGGATATGTTCACAACTGCAGTACAAATCTTATTCATACCATCAAAACACATAAACAAGTCTCCTGTAACTACAGCTCCTAGAACTGTTCTCACCTCCCTTGTATAAAACATCAAAGTATTTTTCAACATCAACAGCTGCTGACCAGGAGCATATATACAACAGCTATAATTATTTATTTATAATTAATTAAGCCCTGATTATGTTCAGCAAAAACATTCAGGAGAAAAAAATATTCTTACAAATCTGAGAGAACAGAGAGAGGTGTTGGGGGCCAAAAGTAGAAAAATCTTTAGGCTGAAAACCCAGAAGGAAATTGCTGATATTTTGAAGCCTTGTGTAATGCAGGTTCAAACAGCTGCACCTAAAGTCACATTATGTAAGATACCACTGTCACTAAGGTCCCTAATTGTGGAGTAATTACCAGGTATCACAAACCCTAGGTATACACTATCCTTATAATTTAGTTTGCATAATATGCCACTACATGAAAAGGATTGTCTTTCTATTTAATCATCTTTGATTTTTTTTAGGGTTTTTTAAGGAAAAAAAAAGGAAAAAAATATCAAAGCTAACAGGACTCAGAAGATTTGTGTAATAAACATCATATGCAGATTTTTATTTCCCAATTCAGCTGGAGATCAATGAAGTATTTTGAAGTTTGATTAAGGCAGTTAAACCTCTCAAAAGTTCCTGTTTCAACATTAAAAATAAGTTGTGTGGTACTGTTGTATTAATTTTTTTTAAAAGGAATAGCAAGTTTCATTTGCTCAATTAAAAGACCAAAAATCAAATAGTGTTCAAAGAAAGAATTCAAAATTAGAATGCTACTTCTTACTCATTATGATTAGTTATCATTCACTCGGTGCAATATTTACACATATTCCCAAATCCCTGGGCCCTTCCTGAGGCAAAAAAGGTCAGGGGGAGTTTTGACTACATCCTTGAGGATTTGGCCCATATGGAATTAGAAACCTATATAATTCCAAGCATTTTCCCTGTTATATAGAATTCTAGCATACTTAAGCAACTTTGTATTTAGAACGAATCTCAGAGCTTAAACGCACCTCGCATCTGGATCATAGATTGTGCTCCACATTATACAATCTGCAGTTACTGGAAATGTTTGTATCCTTTACTGAGAAAGAATGATTCATTTCATAGAAATTTTCATCTGCTATTAATCTTCCAGGATATAGTTAGTGTTCTGATATTTTCAGATATTGTTTTATGGAGGGATTTAAAGTAGCTCTCCCTTGGCAGCCTGCAAGATTACTCAGTGATTATAAGCAACTCAATACTGTATGACAGCATTTCCATGCAAGGGACTTACAATCATGTTTCATTAATTCGGCTTGAATGAAGCCTCATTTCAGGCCTTGAGGAGCTTAAGATTTATGTGAAATTAATAACATAACAGATGTCTTCACAATTTGGTTCCTCTGAAAAAAACTGATTACTTTGAAAACTTCAATGCTTTAAAATGCAGACTGAGGGAGTTTTTACTCTAGGGTAAAGAGTTACTCGTTTATATCAACTGAATCTTGGAACTAAGTGGAATTTAAATGTCAGATTTATATTAAATAGTCATATTCACCATTATTACATGTAATAAACAAAAGCCTACTACTTTCATTAATAAGCAGTGTCGGACATTTAAACTAAAGCTTAGAGAGATAAAGTCAGCACCTTTGCTAAGCAGTAGGAGTAAGTGAGACACAAGGGAGGCAAAAGAAGAATATCCAGGAAGCCCTGGGTTTTTATCTTTGTTTCTGATAATTTAATCATCTTTTCCTCATAGGAAAACAAAATGCATCTGTGCTCACACAAAACTCCCCACTTTATAAGAGTTGAAGCTGTCTCTTGTGGATGCACATGCCCAAGGCCAAATGCCTTCTTTCTTTCACAGGACACTTTAAACGCTGGCTTCTCTTCTTTATTTTTTTTTTTCATTTTCTCAAAAATTCAATTCTTTTATCTAGGCTTCAGCCACACACTAGGTGCCTTGCAAGCTGAATTTTAACGCATGTATGAGCAAGGGGTTTATCTTTAAGGAAACTGTCTATGCGATTACTTCTCCAAGTCCCTAAAAAAAAAAAAAATAATTGAAATAAAAATTATCTCTTAGCTTTGCTTTTTGATCCGATATGCTGAAGGGCACGGGGAACAATGCATTTCTGATTCACACACTCAAGTACAGCTGATAGGATAGTCACTGTGATGGCTCGATATGCAAATATGTTACATTAAGGGTTGAAAAATTGACACAGTGCAGGATATTACAGCTAAGACACTATCAGCAAAATCATAACAATTAGCTGTTTGATTGCTGCAGACACGGTTCATGCACCAGCCTCACATTTATAATGAGGTATCCCAGATCCCTTTCTTGTCTCGCCCCACCCTCAGCACCATGTCCACATTGATACGATGCCTCGCCAAGAGGTAAGGGCTCCGAGATAAAGACCAAATATCAAAAGCATTAGTATAAATTACAATTGTACATTATTAGCTATTTAATTACAAGAGATATCAGAGTGGAGCTTGCTGATTTCATGGTTATGTTAAAAGTTACCATGGCAGTATTTCTTCCCTGCAAGACGGCATCAGGAATTATTGCTAGCACATGCTAAAACAGACAAAGCAATGCATTCTCACCACATTCTCTGCCTGTCTCTCCCTAAGTTTAATACCAAGGAATTCCTTAGGCATCTGAAAAAAAAAAAAAAAAAGCAGCACATGTCTGGCATGGGGCTGTGAACCAGATCTGAATTTGGAGATAAAGTCGGCATGCTAGGCCTAAGGCGGGCGGCTGCTGCGCTGACTGCGGAGGTGACTTGTTCTGCTCTCCATGAGGGACACCCGGCTTCCTTCCCGTGCACCAGCACCCCCCTCCTCGCCCACACCCCCCCGAGGGATGGCATTAGCTGTGCCTCCAAAAACAGCTGCTTATCAGCTCCTCTGGAGGGAAGAAGAAGCAGTGGGTGGCAGAAGGTTGTGGAAAGGAGCGGGGGGATGGAGCGAGGAAGGGGGGCGGGGGGAAGGAAGGGGACCAAAAACCAGGAGACATTAATAAAGAGGAAGGAAAAGGGGGAGAACTGTGCTCTAACCAAACATGAATGCAGACAAAGGCCTGATGAAGCAGCACACTTAATCACATGGCACTGATTTCTCCTTATTTACAAACATGCGAGATAATGCCTAAATATACCCATCAGTGCACCCGAGAGAGGGAATCAACACAGGGAGAGGTTTTTTGGTGTCTTGCCTGTTTTTTAAAGGACGGAAATCATCATTTTACAATAAACATCTAAAAAATTCCTCTACGATGAGATGTAACAAATGCTGGAGTTACACATGGAATTTTTTCCTCCAAATTCCCCAGCTGGCACCATCCCCAGTGCCTGTGTGCCACAGCCATGCAAAGCCATCTTCAAAGGTGCTGGGATCCCCCTAATCGGGCAACAGGGAACCATGTCAGCATGGCTGGATGCAAAAGGCTTGAATTTCATGTCAGGCTTTTGCTTCTTTTGGGTCCTCAGCACAAGATCTCAGTGGGCTGTGTGGCTAACAAGGACAGGCGCTGACAGATGTTGTCATGCACCATGGCAGAAACCTTCCTGCTCAGAGAAGATACACTTAAAGCCAAATGAGCAATATAATTTGAATGGATTAATGAATCCCAGAGAGCTGTGATGGCAAAGGCTCTCTTTAGCCTCGTGCCAATGAAGTGTTGTCACCCGTGACATACAGGCCCTTTTCTGGCAGAATTGTGCTGAAACACACCAAAAACCTCAATCAGAAAGAAATCACTCACCACTAAGCTGCAGACAAATGGACCTGAAGGTCCAGGTCTCATCTTACCTTATCTGTCGTTCAAAGGTTCATAGAACATTCATTTGGAAACATAGAACTTATCACTTATTATGTTTAACACAGGGGTAGTATGACCTCAGGTACCAACTCCTTTATCAGTGACAAGGAAGAATTGAAGGGTTTGAAGCTGTTGCTGGGATCCAGCTGGCCCCAAAGAGGTTTGGATGATCTTTACTAAAAGGTCTTACCCTTACAGTGTGGCTTTAACATGTAGAAGTAGAGAACATTCTGAACAAAATCCTAAAAAAGGGATGAGAAAGCCTGAATGCAGCATCTTCCTTTTTTTTACTCCCACCGTAATGTATTAACAAAAAGTATATAAAAGAAAATCCATGCACTTTAATTCACTTTGCCTTAAAATGGCTTAATTTGAAGGTATTTTTTGACCCTTTCCCATTTTTGAGCATGTCCATCAATAGCCTCAGTGACTGAGTGCTGTTCCTCTGCTCCATTCTCCTTTCATTCATCTACAGATTTCAAGTCAGCTTTGTCTGGTGATGCTGGTACCAAATATACAAATTCATCATTTCTCTGAATATGTTCACCTCTTCATCAACCTTCTCTAAATTAAAACATCATTTATCACAATAGAACAATAACACAAGTGTTTCAGAAAAGACAGCTCTCAAGGAAAAATAGAACAGTAGGATTAGGGTAATTCAGAAGCAAGTAAAAGTTTTCTGAAAGTGGCAAAAGCATCTAATGTGAAAAGCTGAACTAAAAGATAATCTCAGACTCCACATTCAATTACAACACTTCATTTATGCCGTGAGAAATATGTTTGAACAAAGACATATTTTCTTCTAATATTTTTTGCCCAAAATTTCAGCATTAGAACCTTGCTAGTATGAAAGAAATGGAATACCAAAGGCCTTCTTTCTCCAAACCCTCCATCAATACTAACACACTGCCCCCAAAGTTTAGGCTTTGTTGAATCAGCATGTTGACCAGCTGGAGTGTTTCCCCTCCATTCCTTGCAGCTGCTCTCACTTGTTTGGAGATGGCTTTTGAGATATGGGGGACGACTGCCTACACTGACATTCTCATAAGATTTTGGACTTAGACTACCAAGCAGAAAGAGTCTCTTGTGAGAAAAATATCCAGAAAGAATAACAGTAAAAATGGGTATCAGCATTTAACCTGACCTGGTAACACATCTGTGCTTCTCACCCCAGCTGCTTCATGTGACAGCAGGGACAGGACTTTCCCCCTTCAGCTGTGGGGCTCCACTGGGTGCTGTACTAAGTCACACATTTGAGCACCTTAATTTAGTTATGGAGAGGTATTCACACTGCCTTGTGGTGCTCATGAGTGGGGTTACAACTCGGTGTTACTCAAAATCCTCAAAACTCCAGAGTTAGGAAGCATTGTTAACTGCATTTGTCACCCTTTGAACACACAGTCCTGTTCCTGAGTCCAAAATGGGACACATAATCTCATCCCTCTTGGCTTGCTGGAGTCCCCAGATAATACTACTAGATGCCAACTCGTCTATTTAAAAAGAAAAATATTCACAGGCACATTAGTGGCACAGTTAAATAGATAAGAATTCACTTAAATCAATATTATCAGGGGGAAAGTATCCTTTCAGCTCCAACAACTTTTATTAAAAAAATCCAGCAAACAACCACCTCAGATCACCATAAATGGAGCCAAGCAATTTCTTCATATAATGCTTGTTATATTCACTTTAAGGGGAAAAGTAAATGAACACTACAATAGGAAAAACAAAACCAGGCAGATCTAACTGTACAATAAATACAGAACGTGCCCTATTTAATCTGCTTACAGTAAAATCCACTGAGCAAAATTATAATTTGATATGGCTCATCTTAGCCAATAGAAACTCATGAAATGTCTTAACATCATAATACATTGTACAAAAGAATCACTAAGTACCATAAAACATATGGGAATATGGGTCTGTATTCATCCATTACTCTTTGCCAGTGTAGCATATTAAAATGGTTTCTATTTAAGTGCAGAGATCCCTGAAGTATACTAGAGTCTTAATTAAAATGTCAATAAAATGCAAAAGTGCATTGGGGACCTTATCTGATTTTTTAAATTTTTTTTGTTAACTCTTTCAGAGAGTTATTTCTTAATAGCTCCATTACACTACTGAGGTTTGAGGCAATTAAAAATAAACATAACTAAGCCATTTTTAATAATTAGCTGCAATCTGAGCATGATCTGTATCCTTTCTCTTTAGTACTATTCCCTGCAGGACTAACTGGCAGGTTAAGTCAAGACTGGAAAAATAGGTCCTTATTGGAGGCCAGGAAACAATGCTCTGGGTATTCTCATTCCAATAGTTATTTTCTTTCAGTAGCTGTAAAAAAGGGAGCAGGATTGTTCTGTGACTCTTTTTCTGAGATCAGAGACCTTGGCCAGGTAAGAATTTTCTGGTTTTCAGAGGGGACAATTTTCCTAGGCATGGGGGACACCACCTTCTGGGGCAGGTTTTCTCTCTGAAGCTCTTGCTCTGCCTTTCCATGGGCCACAGAACCACCATAAATGGGAATAAAAACTGGAACTGGCCAACAAATGATTATGTACCTACTTTTTCTTCTTTTTTAAGGAAATTAAAATTGCCTTAGAAAAATTCCTTTTTATAAAAGAAACTCCAAAGATATACAATATTTTTTCAAAACTCTAAACAAAGTTCAGTTTTAAGAATAAGATCCCATTCTTGCTTTCTGTGATATTGGAAGGATAACAATGGAACAAGTAAGCAAGCTTCTCTCTCTCTTCCTCTTACATTCTCCCATCCTCTTGTACCAGAAGAAGTATTATTAAACTCATCTTACCCCATACATAATTCTCTAAAATCTGCATCACCTTGAGGAAAGGAGGAGTATCTTTGGAATTGAATTTGTCTATTCCTAGCAAGATCAAAATCTTGCTGAAAATTGTGATCCTGGGAGCAGCCCTGGCAGGCTGGCAGCCCTTTGGGATGCACTGGTGTGGGGTCCTGGGTGCCAGAGCAGGAGGGCTCTTCTGGCAGAGTTGAGCTGGGGCCAAGGCTGATTCTGCTTTGAGACAGTGTGGAGAGTTCTCTGAAGTCTGTGGCAGTGTCCAGCCCAGCCTAAAATCCTGAAGCATCAGAGCCTCTGTCTCCATCCTTGTGGTACACACAGGCAGTGGCTCAGCCTGGCCACAGCTGCTGACTTTTACACAGGATTGGAAATTACCTTCCAGGAAAACAAAAGACAGTGCTGGTTTTGAAATCTGCTCTTAGTGGCTGAATACATACTGTGCCTCTATCTTTAGTAGGCTGGATAAGCAGAGAAAGGAAAAAAACAGAAGTAAATAAGAGAAGAAAAGTTTACCAGATCAACATGCCTTCAGATTGCAGCAGGATCTGTTTCTCTTTCTACTTCACCCCCCTTCTGCATCCACTTTATGTTAAGTGACAAGCAGTTGGCAGGTTTTGCAGATATATTGACAATAAAGGACATATGATACAGCTGTGAAGATTTGTCTTACCAGGGTTTCAGCTGGTTTCTACTAACCAACAGCCAACAGCCAGATTTTGGGGGTTATGACCTCTAGTTATTTGAAAGAACTAGGGGGAGGAGGCAGGCAACACATTTTATGTACTAGTCTGCTGTTCCCAGAATATTTTTAGAACTCATTGTCATAAAACGGACTCTGTTTAATGATTCTCTAAAAAAAACCATTTTTAAAAAAAAGTGATTGGAAAGAATCTATCTTGTGAACAGAACTGGAAATTTAAACAGTCATGGGGCCCCTATCTTGCGTAGTGCTGAGCAAGAGATTCCTGCAAAGTGCCAAATATTCTTACCTCCAAAGGGGAATATAGAAAGTGAAGGTTTTCAGCCCAGTATACTATGTTCCCTTTAGTGAGGATAGCCCACCTTATGTTTCTCAGCTCCTCCAATACTTTTAAAGCTGAAATAATAAAGGATTTGGATTTCTAACAGCAGAGCAACACTCCTGTCAACCTTATATGCACTATGTGGATTTCTTACAGACATAGAACCTTCCATAATCCTAAAGGTCTCATGCATTACTAAATGCATCATCTCCATGTGATGTCACTGTAAGAGTTTGGGAGGCAAGGGAAAGACTGCAGTTCTAGAATGGCCAGGTGGCATCAGTCAAACTCAAACCCCACTTGAGCTTAAATGAAGGATAAATCAAATTTTGATTGCCAAACAGATGTACACATTCCTACAAAGCTTGTGGATATTGCATCATGATTTGACTAAGTTACTCCTGTCAAGTGTAAAAGTAATGGGAAACTTGAAAAAACATAGTAACTGTCCAACAAATAACCTTAAAATACTCAGCCACTGGATTAGGCTCAGTGGAGCTCACTACCCTATTTAGCTCTTCTGGTGAAATGGAAATAACAGAAAACCCTCTCCACTGGATACTCTAAATATAAAGGCAGAGGAAATCCTGCTAGCAGACACCACCTCCTGGAGATGGGAGTCTGAAGGCCTTGCAGGTAGGTGCTTTGGAGAGGGGAGCTGGCCATGGTGTTGTGTGACTTGAATAACAACACCCCCATAAATGCAATAGAAAGAACTTTCCAGGGACCCTCTGGTTTTCAGAAGACAAGGGAGGAACCAAAGGAGAAATCTCCACAATGTTCTTTTCTAAACCTGCCAACTCCTTGTTCCTTGTTACTGCCAAGAATTCCATTATTACTAGAGAACACACCACAACAATTACTATTTTTAAATTGAATTAGACTTAAGGAGACTGGTCTATATTTATATGGTTGGTTTCTAATGTTGTAATTAATTATAAAAATAACTTGCCTGCAGCTATCACATACAAATCTATATTTAAATAAGTCTGTTTTGTCTTATCAAGAAATGGGTTAGCAAAGACAAAATCACTGCTAGTTAATGTTTATTAATGAACCATTTAAACTAAAATCAGCAAATCTTTTTTTGCACCTTTACATACATTGCAGTCAGAAACATTACAGCTGGTATGTACAAAACATTTTTCAGCAATGGCTTATGTGCAGTAACTTTATATTATATTCACGTCTGAGTTAACATCCACCTGTAGGTGAGTGAATCAGAGACCTGTATTGGAGTTTCTTAATCAGAAATGTCTTGCTGTCAAACCACAAAATAAACAGGAACAGTCAAGACACAGAAGAAGCTGCCATTAACATCACACTGTTTGATGCTAATTCTGTCTTTGAAGAGCTCTGTAACATACACCCCACAGCATTTCTCTGCTGTATGAAAGGCTGTCAAAATTCAGGTATTTCCAAAGGTATCATACTGCAGGGGAGACTGCAGGAAGTACTGTAAGAAAACACTATGCATTAGTCTTCATTTCCCCTGTTGTTCCCCCTGCTCCAACTCTAAGTGCAAAGTCTTGAATTCAAGGTCACTGATTCCTCCCACTCCTTTCAACCTTGCTAAAAGAAGGATATTTTCTTCACCTACCAATAATATTCCAGCCTCTCTATGCAGCATAGCCAGTGCTTCCCTCCAGCAGGACACACGCACCTTTCAGAATATTCTTTCAGAATATTCTTCCTACCCCCAAGGAGTGACCTCCCCCACCCAACACCATCACTGGGGTAAAAGAGACTCCCTGACCTTCCCTTCCTACACTTGAGGTGGTGCTCAAGCCTGGGAAAATGAAAATTAAAACACGTGGAATGCTGAAAAGCTTTTCTGTTCTCCAACATTTTTTTCTTCTCAAGAGTTGCAATGCTTTCTTTCTATCTCAACAGCAGTTTAAAAATTTTGCTCTGATAAATCTGGGGAAGGAATATTTGCACAGACAAACATTTGCCAAGACACACAGCACAGCTGCAGAAAAAGTTCTCACCCACTAACTGGAAAATATGTCACAGGTTCTCTGGCCATATCATATTTTTTAGTAGGTTTTGATTTGAAAGGTAGCATCTGTAAGTCAAACACTTCCATTTGTTAAGAAAACAGATACATTTGTTCCCCAGCAAAAACAAGGAAAACATTGTCAAGTTCAGAGGCAGAAAAAAAACACTGAGAGAATTTTGCCAGAGTGGAATTTTAACATTTTAGACTCCTTCAAAAGGTATGAAGTGCCTTGATATGCCCTTGATTTTTCTCCAATACTCAAATAAATAATTGACAATTTCCCCAGCAGAGTATGGGATGCTCAGGAACAATGTTTGTGAATTTCAGATTAAAAACACTAATATTTCTTTCTCTACCAGACCCATTTTAGGCAGATAAGTATATTCCTTCTAAGGCAGAACCTTTGTGGTGCCCCCAAGGATGATTCATAGCTTGGTCTCTAAAACATGAATGTTGAAGCCTCAAAGTCCTACTGAAGTCATTGGGCCTCAGCTCAGGTATGGTCTGCATCCACCTAAGCAGTCATGAGAGAAACTCTGACACATTTTCCTGACTTGAAATAATTCATGTGTGCTGGGATCTAATGTAGAGCAGTAAAACTCTTTTTTTTTTTCATCAGAATATTTAGCAAAAAATTGTTCAAATGTTTTTGTTTGCTTTGACAATCTCAGCCTTTCAAAGATGAGTTTATGTTGCATAACTGTATCTCCATAAGCCCAAAACAGTAATAATACATGAAGCTGTGATGTGGACAGAGAGGAAACAGGAAATGGTGCACCAGCAGTAAAAACAGAGAAGAGTGCCTGTTCTCAGAAACAGAATCCTGCAAGATGCTGAATGAAGATACTGGGAATGTTCACATCCTGTGAAGGCAGAGAGGGCTCAGCTGCTTTCAGAATGAAAACAAATGACTGGCACTTGCTCAGAGTGGTGAAAGTGGGAATTGCCTTTCATTTCATGCACCTTGCTTGCAGCCCTTCAGTGCTAAAATTATGATCTCCTGGTTTTTTAAGGCAAATCACAAAGGTAAGAGGAAAGAGAAAAACAAACAAACAAGAGCTGGGTAAAAAAAATCCCTGAGCAACAGGAGCAAGTCCCAGCTAATGCTGTTCACCTTATTAGTGCAAAAAGAAAAAGATGCTGTAAAAGTGTTTTCTTCTTCCCATCCTAGAGGAGAGCCTGTGCTGTTCCCAGAGCAGCCACAGCCCCTGGCCCATGGGGGCACCTGGGTCCAGTCACCCTCAAAGATCCAAGTTCTTCCCTTTGCTCAGGCAAGTTCCCCAGCCATGTGAACATGCACACAGAGCATTTTCCAATATATATGTAAAACTGTTGACATATCTTTAAATAATCTTTGTCATAGTATTCTGTACACAACAGCAGGGAGGCTCTCCAGTTTTGCAAGTGTCATTTGAAATAAATATTTGTATTTAAATTCTATTGTGTTACCATATATCCTTAAGCAGATTGGAAAATTTCTAAATATTTACATATATTTGAGACATCACCAAATGTGTTTGGGGTGGTGGGTGGGGAAGGCACATCTGCTATGCATTTTCTGCAGTATGAATGCTTACATTTTTGTTGTTGAGAAAAAAAAAAGATGGCTTCAACTGATAAAGAGAGCTCCTCATCCTCAGGCATTGCTAATGTATATCAATTGCCCAGCTCCTGGGATGTGCATGAGGTTGTTGTATTGTACTTTCTGAAAAATGCAGTTCTTTATGCATTTTTTTCTTTTGTAAACACAGATTAAGCAGCACCAAGCAGGCTAATAAGAAAATATTTCCAACACATTTCTCATGTGAGAAAGGTCTTTGCCATATCTTTTCAAAAGCCAAAGTAAGCTTTCAAAATTTGGAAGGGGAAAAAATCCACACAGGTCCTTAAACAAACTTAGCACTATCCTGTACTTTATATGTCCAGAAGAAATCAAATCAGGAGGGATGTGATCAAAAGAAGTGCAAATGGACATGGCAGTATCACAGAGAAGATGTAAGTAAGGACAGATTTGATCACTTTATAATATTCATATGGTACTAAACAAGTCAGAGCTCTGTGTTTGTAATGCCAGAGCCAAGTGCTGGTTCACCAATTAACATCCCCTGTTTGCACAGACTGGAATAAACAACCACAGATATTCAGATAAAATACAGAGCTGAATCCTCCCTAAGCCCTTCTGATACACTCTAATTCCCAATTGTTCATACCTTCTTGCATTTTTTTAAGGTTTTTAAACACCTGATTCTGTAACCATCACACCTTATTCACTCTCTAATCTCATCCTTTCTGACAGGAGCAGCTACTCAGGGAGTTTATGACTCTCAGAAGACTGAAGGTCACAGGCCCTGGCTGCACGTGGGACATCAGTGTCCACACTGGAGACACTGTGGGATCTTGAGATACTGTCATATAACCTGGTGCTGTCTGCTCTAGGAATAAAGCCTGACCTTATTTACACCCCTTATCCAAGACCATATTTCAGTGCCCTGTACCTGTCAGCTGTAAAAATTAAGAACAACCTGATCCACTGCATAATATTTCACACTCATGCATAAAACAGGGGACATGGACCTTTAGTCACCATGCATCACACTAGATTCTCTTGAATCTTAGCAACAGAACTTCATTAAAATACAAGAAATTGGGATTCTCTCACTGGAATCCACACCAGCAGCCTCCCCCTTTGCTGCACCTGTGCCATGGGTAGGTGGACAGGCACAATTCCTGCATGCTTCCCTCATCTCTGAAGGCTGGGTGGGTTCAACAGGCACGAGGTTGTACATCTTAATAATTGCTTTTCAGCTAACTGTAAAAGTGGCATATTAACAACTATTTTCAGTAATGGCAACACTATATTTTAATGATATTATTTCAGCTTGCTAATTAAGCGGACAGATCTGTGATAGATAAATATCCATTCTTTTACAGAGCTAATAAAGAACTTTTCTCATATGAGATGTGCACATACTTCCAACTAGAAGTTTCCTGAAGAAATGCAGCCACATGTGGGCCAGCTAATCCAGGGAAAACTCACCCCCAGGTAAATTTACTGTCATTCCTCTTACAGAAATTCAGCAGAAATGGCAGCCCTTCACATCCCTCTGCACTGAGGGCTTCTGAATTTCTATCTCCAGCTACACAGCTGGCACAGAAAGTTTTGACTGACAGGAGATATTTCTTTTCCACAGAACTCAAGAATATCTCCTGTAATTGTTTCTTAGGTTGGTAAAAAGTACTCTTTAGCAGTTGATCAATTATGAATACATACTCCAGCATTCTCAAGTAGCTGATTTT
The DNA here is from genome assembly GCF_051311805.1 of Agelaius phoeniceus. Lineage (NCBI taxonomy): Eukaryota > Metazoa > Chordata > Aves > Passeriformes > Icteridae > Agelaius > Agelaius phoeniceus. The sequence goes on from NC_135276.1 coordinate 12,620,995, forward strand.
GCTTTTACCTATGCTGCACTATGAAGGTTTCTCAATGCATGTCTAGGATACAAACTAAAGACTATGCAGGGAGCACATGAGCAAGCTGACCCTAAATGACCTTGATTTTCAGCCATGTAATTTTGCTTGCAGGTCATCCTGCATTAATTTGGGATGCTCCCTGGATCATTTCATATTGCCCCTGAATTATTTATTTACTGCACTTGACTGCTGTCTATTGTCTCCCAGACTTCAAGGGAACAGCAGCATGTGAGAAGGGTGTGGGTGGTTCGGTACACAAGGCTGGATGATCGGAGACCATGGTTAGAAATTCAATGTACAGCTAATTTGCCCTGTCACTTCCCTGGGCCTTCTTTACCACTTTTGCCCAATTTAGCTGTGGAGATTAAAAATTCTTTAAGGTAAGAACTGTCCTCCAGCTGCTGGGGGTTTCTACTCCTGTATAAACATTTATAAAACTTGCTGATACCTGCCCTAGATAGGGTATAGGCTATCTTTAAGAATGCTCTCTTCTTGAAATGGGTCACAGGACCACCAGATTCTCACTGATACTCACTATTACCAATCCTGTTTCAGTCTTCTCACTCATTTTAAGTACAAAACCACCATCAAGCTCTCAGACCTAAAAAGGCAGAGACCTTCTACCCCCATTCAAATCCAGCAGCCTCTGCACCAAAACACACCTACAGAGTCATGTTGATTTCCAGGAACCTATTTACCTCCTCTTGGACTGCTTAAATATATTTTATTATTATTATTATTTCTCCTAAATTTACAGTTTCCAGGTTGATTTGACACTTACTCAATCTTCTCTTGCCCAGTTACTCCTCTAGTACCTTCATTTAGGGAGGATGAATCAGGCTGAAGGATGGAACCATACACAGAAATGTACAACACAGCCAGTGCCATCTTTCAGCCCAACACCATTTTTTCCCATGTGCATGAGAAAACACCAATTTTTCCCTGTTTTCCACTGCACATTTCATCTCTGAGTCTTCACTTTCCCATTGACTTTGGCCCATCTCAGAAGCTTCCCCAAGGGAAAGATGATCTGCACAGTGAAGTTCAGCTGCATGGCTTCTAAAGTCATTTGGTAACTGTGCGTGATGTAAAATTCTGGCCACATCACACTCATTAAAGTGAGCCCTGTACATTCCAGTCTGCTTTTCCCCCAGAGCACGGGAGTGCAGAATGGGCCCTGGAGGTGTCAGCTCTTGAGCAAACAAATATCACCTGCACACAGGGAGCAGAGCAGCCTGCTCAGGCCAGAAGAGAGACCCACTGCTCCAAGCCCTCAGCAGAAAGGAGTTCAGAAATGTCCTTGCAGCAGCAACAAACCCTCTGGGGACAAGAGACTGTTCCCAAAGTCACTGCTGATTTGATCCTCTGATGGTCCCAGTTGCCTCAGGCTACAGAAAGAGATTGTTACCTTCTCTATACTTATACTTCTTACTTAAGGATTTGAAGAAATTATTCCCATTAGGCAGCACACAAAAATCTGAAGGACTGGCTGTGCTGGTCACCTACACCTGCACTTGTGGGGGAGTGGCAGAAGAAGCAGCACACACTGTGAGGGGAAAAAACCATCTGATGAGCATCCATGCAGCTCCTGCTCTACAGCAGCAGGATCTCACCTATTGACTTTAAAACTGAGATTTTTAAAGCCTGAGCTTCTGCTTTAGTAAAATAATAGTGTGGCTCTGACAGTAATGGCAAGAAATACATCAGGTTCTTGGGTATCTTATTAATGAGAAACATTAAGCTGAGTAAGTGATACACTTTGGTTTTTATTGAACCAACACTCACAAATAAATATGCTTGTTCCCATGAATAGGGATTCATTCTTCACTTGAATGAGTCTATAATTTAATCCATTGTTACACCCTAACCAGACCCAATATTTAAAACCTTTTCTAATCAAGCTCTAATTTAATATTTTTTTTAATTTCTTCTGAATTAGCTGAAATCCTTTCATTTTTTCTTTTATGAAGGAAAGTTCCCTTTTTGCCTATGATTGAGCTTGATGTGGCTTTGTTAGTGCTCTCTTAAGATGTACAGTACACATTTTAATTCTTATCTAAGTTTCCAGGACTTGATCAATAGTAGAGCATATTTTTCTATCCAAGAACTAACCAAATTTATTCAACAGATTATACATTAATTTTACCATTAGAACATAATATGAGCAGATAATCCACAAAAATGCTTCAGATTTTTTGAAAGTGAATTTAATTATAACTAGTAATGTGCATTTGAGAATTATAATTATGAAAAGTCATGTTCTATAAATCTGAAATGACAGATTATATTTCAAAGCCTTATTGCAGAGGAATTAAAGTACCGATTTATTAGTTGTAAATGTCTGATTATTGCAGCTTTGCTAAAAAACATGATCACAGCATATTCTAGCTGGATTTAACATGTTTAATCCTTCCAACAAGAATCATATTTTGAACAGAAAGCAGGACTGTGTTAATTTGTTTATGAGACAGATTTAGACAACTAATCTTTGTCTTATGATCCCTGAATAGTAATAATTTCAAAATACTTCACAATACTTGTATTTTTCCAGCCGCAGACTACAGCTGATTATGAAATTTGCATTCATCTATAAGCAAAATCACCACTTGGCTTTGCCCATATTTCTCAGCTGCTGAGGGACACCCTGCACACACAAAGCCTGAATCACCCTGCTAGGGATTTACCCAAAGTTATGGAGAGCAACCACAGTGCTGGGCATTTCTCTTCTGCCTCTCCCCACACAAGCACTACAACTTCCCAGCAAATCCAAAAGTGCCAAACAAGGTCACTGTGTTTGCATTGACTGGAAAAAAAAAACAGTTTTCACTTTTTCTTTTCCACTAACCAAACATCAAGGGGTATGGAACAGGGTGGGCTTCCATCAAATCCATTCATGTTACAGTTTCTCATGAGGTTCCTTCAAATTGGGCTACAGCTTATAAAAATCACTGAAATTTCTGTATCTGTCAAGTATTAAATGAGGATATTTACAGATCTCAAATGACTCACTGCTAAATTATTAGATATATATTTGAAAAATCTTCCTACTGGACTAATTTTTATCTGCACCGTTACAAGAACATGTTTCTTCATCACACAGCTGAGCAAGAGGAATCAACTGTTTCTCCCTCCAGATGCCTGTTATCTGGATTTTTATTAGAAATTAGAATGAATCTCAAGATCAATTTATTTATATTTCTTTAAACCAAGAACCCCCCCGGTGGTTGTTTCCTGGCCAGTGGTGCCACGTCAGCTTGGGCACAACCTCAGGCATCTGTGGGGAGCTGCAGCCCCCAGGTGGGGCAGCAGGAGTCCCTTGGGCTGGCTGAGCTGGGCCAAGGTTCCTGTTCTGCAGGGCAGAAGCTGCTCTGGAAAGGGCACAGTGCTCCCTGGGCTGCCCAACATCCCCATCACCCCAACACACTGTGGTCTGAAGAGCTGAGAAACAGAGCTTGGGACCACATTTTACACAGACAGATTTTACAGATTTTATTTCCTTTCACAGGAAGGCATTTCTTCCAAATGGCTGCTCAAAAACAAAGGCAACGTAAGCATTGCACGAGCTACAAATAAACTGAATTCTTCTCTTTTTTGTAAAGAGAAAACACATTTCTGCTGTGATGATAGCAGGCTCCTAGAGGCTTCAAACATGCCTTGTTGGTATATAGGTATAATCAGAGCAATAAAAAGGAAACAGACTGAATTCAGTAAGAACTGAAAGATCCCATTACAGCCTTGCCATTCAGTTGTCTATCAACCTGCAGTACATGGCACATATTTGCTGCTACATATCTTCTAAAAATAGAGGAATAAATAAAAAAAAAAAAAATCTGATGACAGCCTGAACTTCAAAAAACCCTGTCTCACTTTACATCAAGTATAGGCAAGGCAGCACTTGGCAATCATTAATTTCACTCATTTATCACAGGTGCTGCAAACTGAACTGCCAGTGGAGTAAACTGATAGCAGGCTACAAGCAACCCAGCACAGTTCTTTGAACCAATATTACAATATTTTACCAGTCAGCTGTTTCCAGTGAAAAATCAGAAGCAACAGACTGCTTGCTCAAAACCAAAACATGTGAGTGTACCTGGAAGTCTTTTCTACAGCAGATTTCACAGCTTGTATTGCTTATCTGCAGTGGGGACCTATTTGTTACTGTGCTCAGAGTTACTTGACGTGGATTGCTGTGTTGAGATCTTGCCATTAAATACAAACCCTCACAATAACAGATGATTTTCCTACCCACTCTATAGCTAGCCATAGCTAATGAAGAAAATCCTGTTTACAGAAAATAGTAAAATCTCCACTTCTACAAATTATAAGTCTTGGCAGCTGGACTTCTTTAATATGTATGCTCACCACCCACACAGGGTGCTTCATTTGTGCTGTGAGCAGGTCTGTTTCATCCCTGGAGGGTTCACAAATGTGCTTTTAGCAGACCTGTTTGTCACCCACCCTGGCTGACTGGGAAGAGAAGCAGCTTGAAGAAACTTGGGCTGCAACTGTTTGAGCCCAGCAGGGCCACTCAAGGAGCAGGATGCTCACCAGGGAGGACTGCAGACCTACACATTTGATGTGCAATGAGCTGGATTTCCTTGATAAATGTTAACTATAACCTCGATTGAGAGATTAAGATATGCAAGAAAAATGAGAGAACTATTTTCTGGTCTTTCACCAATTTCCTTTTTATTTTTCTATTTATATATTCAACCAGAGTAGAATAGAAAAATCTGCACTCTTCTCTTAAAGACAGCATAGATCACTCTTTGTACTTAGCAGAGAACCTTTTCAGCTTCTCCAATACAGAATAAATCTGAGAGGCAGACTTTTTATTTTTTCTCTTAAGATAAAAGTCTTCTGATGCCCTTTAGCAGAGACAGAGGACACATACACACACCTCAGCCAGTACAAGACAGCAAAACCTACCTGAGAAGCCAGGCAAGTACGTTATCCCATGCTGAGCTCTGTGACATTCTGGTTACATTCCTAATTGAAAGCTGGCTCAGATGTGTCTATATGAACTACAGTTCTGTATGACTGTGCAGTCAAAGAAACACATGAATTTTTTGGAAGTTGCCAATCCAATTCCTGCCAAGTCAAGAGGCTTGCTAGCAAAAAAAAAAAAAAATAAAGTGTAGAAAGTCTTATAGACCTACTTTTCTGGCAGGTTTAAGGCAAGTGCTCACCTACCTTCATTCAGAATCTGACCTTCTCTCTTGATGAGTTTTTAAATAATTGGTACAATTGTAGAGCTAGTAAAAATGTATCAAGTTGATTTTAACAAGGACTCTATATGATCCATATATTCTATTCAGCATCTCTTAGAGCAAAAGATAGGATGTAAAAGCTGTTACAGTTTTTCTCACTCCATGCAATTGGGTTATTCTGCTTCTCTTCAGAGAATCCAAATGTATGCATGGTAGGCCAAATTGCTCCCTGGGGTGGTTTTATTTGCTTGAAGGGACAAACTTGGCCAGGAATATCTTAGGACAGACTCCAAGTACCCTAATTCTGCTTGCATTATGTTCCATTTTCTCATTTCTGTGTTTTCAGTATTCATTTCATCTTTCTCCAGATTCTTTTTCCAACTCAGCAGTTCTTACACTGAGCTGCTCAGCGTTTTGCCATGGTACAAATATCCATCCCCTGATATCTTTACACAAGTCAACGACTGAAAGAAGCTGCATGATACAGTTTCATCCCCTCCCCAAGGGAATGCAAACAAATAAAGCTGGTTTTGTGTGGGGAGAGATAGAGGCTAAGGTGGAAGTGATCTTAGGGGGTGCCTTTTGCAGCCTTCCCTTTTTGCTAAATAAGCACCAACATAATACAAATTCTGCATGTTTTGCTGCCTTTTATTATTTTACCCTTACCAGGCATGCACACATCCCCACCACCAGGCTGCAGAAATATTTCTTGCCATCATTTTTACAGCTGTACTGTCCTCAGTTTGTGAGCACACTGACTTGAAATATATTTGTTATATTATGGTTTACTCCAGATAAGACAGAGAACAGTCCCTTGGGACAGCTTTGCACTTGGGCAAGACATCATGATTCAACTGAAATTAGTGCAATCCCTCACATTTTACACGTGGTGTGGGCCAGACAGCCAGCAAGTTACTGGGAAGTATTTCCTGAGAAACAGCTGAGTACAGCACTCACACAGGTCTTAGGCTTTGGAGGTTGTTTTTAATGGATTCAAAGAACAGACTACAATTCAAACACATTTGAAGATACATCTGAGTCTTTGCCAGGCTGCTGTAAGGAAGACAATTGCTGATCTGGTTCTGGCATGAACACACACAGCTATCACACACTTGGTTTTAAGTGTTTAGGGGAGACCATCCGTGTCCCCTCTGCTTAATGTAACTACCAGAGGTGACTGAGGAGCACAGGGCTGGAGAGATTGACACAAAGAGGCAAAGACAGTATTTTCTTGGAATTGCTTAATAATAAAATAAATTACTGGCAATCTAGTACATATGCCAGAGAATGCCTCCCTTGTCTCCCAACAATTTGAGCAAAACCAGGCTTGTCAGTATGGCTGAATCCAAGGAATGCCTATCGACACCTTGAGCATCCTAGTTCAAGAGTGGGTTTGATTACTTGCTACATAATAAATTATCCAAAAGCAACCTTTGAAGACATACAACCCCTAACACTTTAAAATTAAGACTAAATTCAATTTAGAAAAATTGTAAAACAGTTTCCCTGAAATTAATCTTAAATGAAGTTTCTTGCTTGGCCTCTCGCTCGCTGCAGATAATCAATCTCGACGCGGCTGTGTGAGAAACGGAGGCTACTGAAAGGGAAGTGAAATTAAAGAGAGGAGCTCGGCCAGGAAGATGAAAAAGCTATCTAATTATCAGCATTTTATTAGAAACAATTAACTAATATTCAATTAGCTGCCATCACTGAAGCAAAGTGACAGTTAGGAAAACAGAAAACGAACCCTGACAAGGTGTTCTCTCTCTAATAAATGGGAGATGAGGGGAATCATTTATTGGTGGTTTACCCCTGGTCAGAGCCTTGGGGCAACTCACCCAGCATGAGGCAATGGGACTGGCTGGTTGCCAACATTAACTGTACTTATTACATTCATCCCATGCAGAACACATCCATCTCCTGCTCTGCCTTGACATCCCATTTATTCCGAGATTCATTTGTCATGTCCCCAATCACCAAAATGAATAGAAACTCTCCAGCATGATGGATTGTGGTTCTAATTAGGACTAAAGAAAAGATCCACACTCAAGTAGAGCCCTTTTACTTCTTCTCCTAATAAAATACTATTCCTAGCCAACTTTGTGACTAATGTCCTTTCATGGTGGTTGTCCACTGTAGGTCACCCAGTCAAAAAGAAACAGTGGTCTTTCCAGAATATATTTTTCCTTCCCTAACAACTACACAAATTATTATAGAAAAAAGGCCAGACACACTGAAAACCATGCATACAGAGTTTGTTGATGTGCAGCAGATGTCTAGAATACCAAATCTTGGACAATGTTTGTCCCTTTTGTGTCCCAGAATTTCTTTTAACAAAATGCAGATAAATAGAAACAGTTGGAATGAGGAAAAAGCTGCATTAGGCCTGGCAACTATTGAAATTGCTGATAAATCTAATTTTTGTTAATCAAGTTTTATGGCAGCATTTTAAAGTAATGACACTAAACAAAGTGCCACTATTTCAGTCTAAGCCTAACATATAACTTGGTTGTGTTACCTCTCATTTCAATATGTATATCAGAAATAAACATATGCCCTGAAACAAAAGAGACTTTTAAAAAAGTACCCTCTCAGATCTTTCTCCTGTTTCTCACATAGGGTTCTTTCAATAATTGTGTCTTTAATATTATAAAAATGCAACTTCTTCTATAGCACCAAGATTCTCCCAGAGACAAAAAGAAATCTAAATTTCAAGTTGTCGAATACCAAACATAGCCATAGACTCATTTAGGTTGCAAAAGACTCTTAAGACCATTGAGTCCAACTGTGGACATAACACTGCCAATCCCACTACTAACCCATGTCCCCAGGTGCCCTGATATATTGAGGAATTTTATCCAGATAGAATGGGGAAATAACTTCATGGGCTGCTGCTCTGATTCATCCTGTGTCAGTTTGTCCCATATCACTGGATCCAGACATGCCACTCACTCACTGCACCAAGACAAAACACAAAGCAAGTAAACCCACATGCAGCATGACTGCCTTCACACTCCCACCCCCAAAAAGGTCAGGTGGTTCTGGAAATAACACAAGAATTCCTGTTAGTCAACTAAAGGAGGCACTGGGGCCTCCATGGCTCCTGTACTGGCTCTAGCAAGTTTCCAGTGATGTACCCTTCAGTATATTCTGAGAATAACACTCCTGCATAATTTAAATGAGCACTATAAATTGTCATTTAAATTGCATGAGTATGTTAGATAAGGTTGCCAGAAGATCCAGGAAGAGCCCTTGAGTGTCAGATTAACACAGCAGGCTAGAGACAAACCCAGGCATTTTCTTTTCCTTTTGACTAAAATCTTTCAGAGAGAAAAATCAAAGCTTCTCCAATTCCTGACCTTTCATTTCAGTGAAGAACATGCAATCTGCAATCTTCTGCTGTAATTGATCAGTGTTTAAAATGAACAAACTGTAGATTGATGTAATATACTCAGGCCAAAAAAGCAAGATCTCGCAGAGCACCCTTCGAAGCAGATCCCTCGCTTCCACAAAAATGGATAATTTAATCTTTGTCATTGGCCTGTCTCTGTCAAAGAGAACAATGGATAGTCTATTCACAATTGATGACTCTATAGAAATTAATATTAGTAAAAGGTGTCCATTTAGTGTCTCACCTTCTGTGCTAAAGGTGACATCCATGATGGATGCATCCTAAGACAATGGATTTATCTTTAAAATGGAGTAATTACACAGTGGATGCATGGGTGACATAATGACATTGTGGTTTTATATTAATAAAAGAAAGAAATATTCCTTCTGAAGAAGGAAAAAATATGACTAACATGGTCATTTGTGAGATTTTGGCAGCTACTTTGTAACTGCAAAAAGCACTGTTGAATTGCTCAGCTATCAATTAGAATCCTACACACTTTAAGCAGTTCATGATCAGCTTCCATGTGACAAACCCTAGTTAACAAAATTAAAGGTGCTCATGGGCTCCTAAATCCCCTACCTCTGCAAGGGGGACTTCAAACTGGGGCCGAAGTCAGAGGCAAAGCAGGTAAGATTTGAGGGTGGGAATAGAGGGATGTAACTTGACTTCTGGGGGCACCACTGGCCCCTATTTCTTCTCTTTGGCAAGCAAACCTCAGGGTGCTCCCCGAGCAGCCCTGTGAAATCCAGCCTTCCCCAGAGAGGCATTTGCAAAAGTGCTGGAGATGGCAGGACCTGCAAGGACCCAGTTTGGCACAGAGGCTGCAAAACCAGGCCTGGGGTGTTCAACTCACCGCCCCACTGGTACCAAAGAGCATCAGCTCTCACTGTTATTTATTATTAATAAATAATGCTAATGCCTGGCAGAGATACACCCTGGGGGTGAGGTGTGCTCTGTGAGGATTTTTCCTCCCCTCTCAAAATGCCCAAATTCTCCCACTACTACAACATTCCTTATGTCCTGTTCCTGGTGTTTTATGCGGTCCACACTGCTGCTTTCCGAAAATTCACCACAGAATTCCAAATACAAAAATCTCATCTAGAAAATTTGCAATTATCTTGTTTTGAAGCTTTCTTTAAAACTAAATCTTCAACTAAAACCAGTCTCTTTACATCGGTCCTACAAAATGTATAATTTGACTTAAATTAGACTTTTTATTTTCCCTAACTTTATAATCAAGAATAACCAGCAAACTGAAATGAAAACCCCACTATTTGTTTAGTCCCCAGTAATCTCTGGGACTTCAAGAAGTTTGAAAAACAACCTTTGACAGATGCTTTTACCATTGGAATCATCTAGATGCTGGGTTTGGTGGGGAGGGTTTTTTTTAATATATGTGTATAAAAGCATTCTCAATTTTAGTATTTAAAAACTTTAAATAACTAAAAGCAAACAGAAATGAGTACTCTTGTTAGGACTGATTATAAATGTGCTCAAATGTATAACTTATTGAAAATATGGTAAATGTTGACATTATGTAGAGCAAGAAGCTAAAATTCATCCTCTGCAACATTTCAGAGGTTTCAGTAAGAATTAACAGCAAAATTTAGATGCCAAAATCAGGCAATTCTGAAAGATAAGGAATAAGAAGGAATAATAAAAGGTGTTGTTTTAATGTTATATTGTACTTGGGTCAGTCCAAACTGTAAGAGTTCAAGAATGAATACTAGTACACAAATAAAAAATTAAGTTTTCATGGTAAGGTACATCAGAAAAAAGACAACTTCCTGTCCCTTATTTCATGAAACCCTTACATTTAGTGCCTGCCAATAAAACTGATTGCTACTTCTTAATAAACCACTTCAGTGACAAAATTTCCTTACGTAGTCAGTTTTTACAGCAAACTTTTGAAACTGCTGTCTCTAGAGAGCTCCCATTCCCAGTTCCTAAATTCTATTAAAAAGGCAGCTAAAAACTTTAAATACTTTCCAACTTCTACTTTTCTATTAATCCACAGCTACAGCTGTCACAGGGACTTTATGAGTTAGGCAGTGAGATGGGAGTGGACCATGAAAAACTACATTATGATGTAGCCCACAGCTTGAAGGCATGTGGAGTCTAAATTTAAGAGAACAAATACTGGCTTTGAGTTTGAATATTCAACACCATTTCTCTTTTTAATTTGAATTAATTCCCTGATCCATGCTTCATATATTTTCCTTTCAAGGCTGACTGTTAATTTAGTAAAGGACACATCCACTGCTCAGAGAGGAAACATTTCCAGCACCAGTTTGACATTCAGCCCCCTCTTCCCAGGTCATCAGGCTGGAAGCTGATGACTAAACCCATCACTTGCAAGTTTTCTGATTTGGTAGGCATAGGGTTTCTCTTGCAGGACTCACCTGAAATGTCTTTCAGGAGAAAAACTCTGGAACAAGGCCAACAATAGAAATTTGGTGTTTCCCAAAAAAAAAATTTCCCTTCCTTTACATGGACTTCAGTAAAATTTAAAATATTATCTTGAGACTTTCAATTAATTAATTATCTTATTGATAAGATAATTAATTAATTATCTTATTTCAAAGCAAAGAAGTGGTTCAGGTCTTTAAAGGAGACAATCAGCAATAAAAACCAGGAAGAAATACAATTCCATTAAGATTATGAACTACAAAATACACCCAAATAAAATGGTTTGCACATCTGTAAGCTGTAACTTAAAAGACCATACCAAAGATGGAAAACCAGCAATGAGTTATTCAAGAGAATATATGAACAGGCTACAAAATCTTGTTAAAATTATGCTTCTGTTATTATGAAAATGGTTCATCATGATCTTATGATGCAGGAAAGACTGTACCAATTAGTGACAAGAGTAAAGCTTTACTCTGGGGAGAAATCAAGTTTTCTGAAGGATCACCCAAGGTTGAACTAGTACAACTGCAGGAAAACTAAGAGATGAAATCCAGAACTGCATTATAGCATCTTTTTCCTCACTCTTCAAGTCTCTCCTTGCCCAGAAAATGAAGAATTTTGCACCCAAACCATGATCATATGATGATATGATCATCATGTGTTTTCAGAAGCAGCCTCCTCCTCAAAGTAATCCCAGAACTGGAGTAACTAGTGAGTATACACACAACTGTTTCTTATCTAAGAAGTTTTATATGCCCAGGGTCGAAGGCAAGATTTTAAGATTTAGAAAGTGGAACCAAGGTTAAGTCTGGGATTTTGAGACCTAAAGAACTTAAGCTTTAAAGTTATATTGAAGCAAATTGATTTAGTTTAATGCAATTCAATGATAATGTTAAAAGGATCCCTTTTAAATTGTTTTAATAAACAAAACAAAATTTTGTTTTATTTGAAACCTGTTTAATCCCTTTTAAGCCAGAAGGCACCATTTCAGTATCAGTCTTTCAGATATTCCTTATTTTGCACCATGCCTTGATCTGGTAACTTGACTTTACAGCCTTAAACCATGATTTCATGTTTATCTATATTGTTTCTTCTTCCCTCTTACAGTCACCAACCAAATATGTGGAAATGAGTAGGAGAACACGATTTTTCAAAAGTCACACTCAATTTTTTACAAAACACTGTTCCAACAGATTTACACTCACTTTGCCTTAAAATAATCAACAAAATAAGGTTTAATGCTATGAAAAACCAAGCCTGAATCTTTTTTAAATTATATTTTCAGCCAAATTTTTACCAGCCACTAGGAAAAATTCAGTCACTGATGAAGTTCTGCAGTCTCATTTTATCCACTGCCTTCAAAAGTTTTAATAAAGTTGTAGTTATCACAAACATTTTCCCCCACAGAGACTTTTCTGCTTTGAAAATCACCAAAGTGCTCCCAGGCTGACTCTTATCCTGGTATTTCATATAAACATACAAAGTGCAATCTGTGACACAGAACCAAGGGTCATTGAGAGGTCTTGTGCCATGTTGAACTAATTACAAAAAAAAAAAAAAAAAGCAAGAAAGTAACACATGACAGTTTTATATATTTCAGAGATACCTTCTGCAGAACACTCAGAGTTCAAATGAGTAACATTTGAATAACAACAAAAGACTACATAAGTCTATTAAAAAAAAGTTGACCTTTTAAATTTTTCAAGGTTTCATAATGATTAATTTTTTCACCAGTATGAACAGAAACTTTTGGGTAGCTTCTGGTCTAAGCAGCATCAGCTCCTTCTCATGAGTAGATTGCTGTTTCTACTGTATCACCAATGACAATTTTTCTAATGTTCCAGGCTCACCAGATATATATCTGGCCATATATTTTACATAATTTTCACTGACCTCAGCTCAGCAAAGACAGAAAGAAAAAGCGTCATCCTTTGCCATTCCCAAGTATCTACAGACACATGGCTGCTGCTGGAGATTCAGTTTGTCACACAAGAACTGAGCATCCAGGTAATAGCCACAGACACATGATTTTTCTAGGCAATTGCAAGCAGATTCCTTTAATGATCTCCAACCTTCTGATTTGCAAACATCAATATATATTTTTAGCAGAAATCCCAATCCCAGAAAAATGATGCTTTGATTTTGTTATTTTAGTTACTCTTTGTGAGCCCTAGTGGTGACCCATACAGACCGAAAAGCAATAATTAGATGTTTGGCATATTTTTGTATATAGACCTCTGTCTATAATTTTGTGAGAAAATAATTTCAGATACTAGAAGCTTCAAATGCAAACAAATCACCAAGCCTGTCTCAAAAACAGAAGGAAGAGTAATTAGGATGGCTGAAACATCAGCACTTAATTACTTAGAAAAAATCCCTGTTTGTGAGCAAAAAATAAATTAATATCACTCATACTGGTTTAGGTATAAAGAAGTTAAAAAAATTCCAAAGTTAAAGCAGTATTTAGCTGGGACTATAGGACTCTTGAAATAGGTTTGAGCTTTTAAACACAGATATTCATGAAACTCTAAATTCCCTATCAGCTTCACAGTTGTACAGGATGAAACCAGAAAGCAAACATTGTATGACAGAAGGAAAAATAAGGTATTTTATATGGGACAGATGTTAAGATGTTGCTTTTCTGGCAGCCTTTCCTCCTGTGATCATGTTTGCTTTTACACTGAGTGCCAGGCAAACGCGCCTTTCTGAGTGTTGCCAAAAGCCCCTCCTCAGTCCTGGTGCTACATCTGCCATCCAGAACAGTCAGCACCTTGGCAACTATCCATGCAAGTCATAAAAATCCACATAGCTCACATTTTCAATCCCACCAGAATGTACAAGTTACATACAGATGGTTGGAGGAACCCAAAAAATGAGACACCCAGGTCAATAAACCAGAAAGCAAACAAACCCCCAGAGAGAAATGTCTTTTTTCACCCCTTTCACAGCAATTTCCCTATCCTTGAATCTGTGTTTTAATGGGCATGTTTATGTACACAACGTGAAGCCATGCATCAATAAGAGAACAGTTGTAGAAAGACAATATTGGCCTCACTGACAGAGATGAAAAAATTCAACAGTCTTGTGGTTGCCCATTTATCTCCTGATGTTTTTCACCTTGGAACTGAGTTACATACCCAGGTAGAGATGGCATTGAACTCAGGGTGAAATGATTATGGCAGGAGCTCACTGCTGATCCCAGCAGTGACAATCTCTACCATCCCTTCCCAGTCTCCTATACTCCCCAGATCAGTGTTTGGACACAGAGCAGGAAAACAATTTATGTACCACTGAAATATAGATGTGATTTGCAGAAAGATCAATGACACCACATGAATACTAATTTCTTTGACAAATAATACCAGCAGGGGCAATCCAAAAGGGATGATTGTACATACAATATGACCAAATTCAAACATTTGATGACTGAGCAAGGTTTTGGCATAACATGACCAAAAGCAGTGGAGGACAAAAGGGAGGCAGATCCCCTTCCTGCCCCAAAAGGGCTACACATTATTTTTGGCTATTTGTTCAAACTACATTTTGCTGCATTTTTTTAATAAAGCAGTGCCTGTGCTGGCTTTGTTCTTTACAGCTTCATGGCAATGCTAACTATGAAAGATGCTGTAATAATTCAAATGATCCCCATAAAGCTTATTCATGCCCACTTTGTTACTACCTATGGGTTTGGTTTACTCCATGGAGACCACTCAATATAATATTTGCACTGCTCTGGAAGGGCACATCATCCAGTACATCTATGAAACCAGTGAAAATCCTCCTAACACAGGAGCAGTCCATTGTTTTCTCAAGACATGCAACTCACCATCCAATTTTACTTTTTCTAACTGACTATCTTAGCTTGAAAAAACAGAGATAGGGCAGTCAGAGAAAAAATAAGCCATGATCATGTGTGGGAATGCACAAGTACAGCTAGACAGAAGGAAACATTCAGATCTGTAGCATTAGTAGAAAGCAGTTTCATTTCTCCCATTCCTTTCAACTCGACTGCCTGTACAGACCCCAAACTTCAGACAAGATAAAGACCCAAGAAATCTGCATTTAATGGCAGCTCAGGTACAAAGGAATGGTTTTCAAATATTCATTCAAAAGTCACAATGGGGAAATTACATTTCTCTTCCCAATGATCTCATAAAAATCATTAATTTCTCCTTTGAGCTGCAGGTGCCCATCCTTAAGACTTACTTGCTCATAAAAATACTAAGGGCTTCCTATAACTATCAGTTGCAAGCAAACTGGTGCAGTTACTTTTCAAATGTGTTTGAGACATGGCCTGAATGATATCACAGTCAACCCTTACATTTCCATTTTCATTTAACTTTGATACAGAATGAAAGATGTGAGCATACAAATACAGAAGTGTACTATTAAATTCATAAAATATTTCACTTCCTTTTGGCTGAGTAACATCATGTGCAAAGCAATAAAAATTGAATTAAGGCAAATTTGAAATGCTCTTTGTTTTTCTGTTGTTTTAATTTCCATTTTTCATGTTTTTTCCAGAGGCTGGTTTTAGCCTATTACACACAATACCTGTCTGTTTCTTGTCCTGTCAATCATCTGGCCATATATTTTACTGTTCATTGATGCTTGTAGATCTTAAGGTTTTGTAATCTGCAGCAAGCAATATGAAATATATTTGTTGATCTTAAAAAAATAGGCCTTTCATAGACATATGCACTAGTTTAATCAGAGATATAAGTATTAAAATTTCTGCTAGCTTTGTGCAGCAGGGTTTAGCATGGGAGCTTTTCAGACACTAATGGGAAGCTGGTGGCAAACCCTGCAACCATCACCCACAGCAGACCAAGATTTTTAAACACATCACTTCTTTTTCAGTCATTAGTGTCTTCTTAAAATAACACCATGCTTTGTTTCTTGATCAAAGCCACAGACTTGGGAGTGTGAAAATAAATTTCACTTTGGTGTGTTCCTTTCAAAACACGTCAGTCTCATAAGCAGGCTAATCTTTGGTGATGTATCATGATGGATTGTGCTTATCCATGCAAATTGTCTAGATAGATGGTTTGCCACTCATTAAAAGGGATTATTCTCCCCCACACACACCAGCACCACATGCGCTCACGCAGGGTGGGAGAGACATGGGCCTAAATGTTCACATATGAGCCTTGAGGAAACTCTGCTTTCCCTGGTTCAGTCTCAGGGCCTGGGGCAGTGCTCTGGTGAGGCTTTGGAGGCACCTACCATTCATAGGCATTACACTGGGATACCTCCAGCACCTGCACAGCTGCACTGACATGCTGAGCTACTCTGGAGCGAAAAATGGCTGCTCTGAGGACCCTCCTTGGAATTCATCACATCTGTATGACCATCTCAGCCGCCTCTATGGCTGTATTTATAGCACCTTTACAGACAGATTATTATTCAACAGTTGACTAAACCACCTCTTCCCCCTTCTAGGACATGAATACCTCATTTCTTGACTTCAGCAGGACTTTGGTTTGAGTAAGGCACGGTATTATCTTATATCTGTTTCAAAAGCTGATGTGTTTCCTTTCAAACATAGTACAACTCTGACTTAGTTAAAAAATGAGAGATTTAAACTATCCCTATGTTTGCATAGTTTAAAATTCTTGATTTCCTGTTTGTGTCCTCTATTCTATGTTATACAAGAGAAATACCCTACATTATGTAAATTAGGGCATAGCTTGATATTCCAGAAAAAGGTAGAATCCTTCATCAAGGGAAGGAAGAACCTATCAGTGAAATTACTAAACACAGCTGATCTCCTGTTAAATCCCTCTGTGGTCATATTAAAGCCAATACCCCATTAATTATATTCCTGTGTGCTGGGATCCACAATACTTTATTTATCGCCTTAAACTGCATCTACAGCACGACATCTAATGAGCAGTAGCTTTTCCCAGTAATACAGATAATCTCTTCACAGAGAATTAGTTCTTGGAAAGTAGAAATGCACCTTTTTGCAAATTCCATTTTATACTTTCAACTCCCAGGAGAATGGGGAGTGGATCATAAGGAGGGAAGGGAAGAGGGAAAGACAGATTAAGGATGTAACAGTAATATTCTTTTGTTCAACATCTGCATGCTAGAGAGATTACACAATCTTCAGCAGATCAGCAAAAGAAGATTTGAAGCGACTACAGTTAAACCTTCTGAGCAACTGAAACACTCTGCTGCTGTCTTACCCTCCACCCCAACCTTCCCAGCCCACAGCAAAGAAATATCCCACATCCCACCTCACTAGGATGTTCTTTCCATCTTTTAAAACTCCCTGAATACCATGCACCCATGACCTTGAAGTAAACATGGTCATAGCAGCACACACTCTCAAACAGATCCAACATCTGCAGGCAATAGACAATTGCCTCTTCTCCCTCCAATAAGATCAAGCAAAATTCTAGCAAGAGTTACAAAATTCCACAAATGCTTAGCTAGCATCCCTTTTTTTGCATCATAAAATCAGAACACTTAACAGAGAAACACAAGTTTCCATGATTCTCATCTTCAACACAGTCTTCCCAGAAAATGAAAAAATAGTGGAGATTGTGAAATCACTGGAGGAGCCCCAAAGTTTCTGTTTTCCCTTCTGTGTAGTGGACATGGAGTACACAAATATTCCAAAGCACCTAAAATAGGAGAGGTACAGCTGACACAGCACAAGCATTGTGGAATAGCACTGACCAGTAAACATTTCTCATGTCAAAGCCATTTTTCTATCACACTGATGACGAGTGAGATCAGCTGATCAGTGATAAAGCACTAAGAACCACTACAGCTCCCATTTTCCCAACTCTCTAGACCAGAGGCCTTGGTTCACAAACCAACAGGCTTGGGAGCTATTATGGGACACTTTTCCATCATATCTGATATTAATTTACTTTTTTGTGCCATATTCTGTGTTTTCAGAAACATAACTGGTCTGGATGCTGCACAGCAGCACAAAAGCACACAACTCATAATCCTCTAGTGGCTATAAATGCACCAAAGAAATGTCAAAGATGGCTGGGCTCAGGCTGGTACAACTCCCTTTATTTCCTGGAGTCTCCTCCAAAGCCTTGCCAGGCTGCACCCACCCCTACAGAGATCAATCCATCCCACAGAAAAACACCCAAACATTTCAACTGGAAGATATTTCTACTTATATTATGTAAAAACCAAGCATAGATTTTTAAAATACCAGGCAATTGCTGGAATACAAAAATACAGCATAAACTCTGTTGCTGACTACATGGTTCATAGGTACTGCTCAGCCTGGGCAAGCTGAGCTACAAGAACACAAACTGACAGGAAACAAGAGATCATCCAGTTCACCTCTTCAGTAAAGTAGAGATAAAAAATTCCATTATAAAGGCTAAAAAAAACACTGTATGGTCAGGGTAAATGTCTCTCTGCTTTCAGAGTTGTGGACAGCCCCTGACAAAACCACTTGTGCTAGAGCTGGGTACACAGGGGCTTGAACTTGCACAGGGCTCACCTGTGTGCAAGGGCCATAAGGACTTCAGGGAAGCAGACAGGATTGGGGTTTCTTTGGGGCACAATGGAGGCTTCAGGGATGAGCTGCCATAACTGCAGACAACAGGTAATGAAGTAATACTGTGTCAGGCTGCTCTGGGCCTCCAGGGATCATTGTCCCCCTTCACAGTCAGGGTGCTGCAGCCCCAGCAGCAGGGCTGAGCGTTTTGTGCAGAAACCTCAGTGGATGCAGCCCCATTTATGTATCACCCCAGCAGACCAGGCTGTAATACACCAACAGCAATGACCCCACTTTCCATAATGTAGACAAAGCCTTGAACCTCCTAAAATGCACCCCAGGTATGCCCTAAAGAGAGCAAAGATTGATTTTACTACTTGCCTCAGAATCCGCTGATGATATTCTTAGAGCGTATTAATAAAATATAATTCTACTGAGATCAAATTCCCAAAGATCAACCTTGCAAATAGCTCTTTTGCAAAAAAAATTTTGTGGCTTTAATATTTACCACCTAACATTTCACACCTGATAAGGAAAAAGTGCTACTTTGACCTGCTGCATAGTAATGTGGTGTGAAGCAATGAGAGCCAATTTACTGGGCATCACTGAGACATAATGTGGGGAACACTGTGTGGATTCACAGAGTGAATCAAAATGCTGAAGCTTTCTCTTCTGTGATATCTGCAAATCGCTGAATAATGTGGTTCACTGACCAAGTGAATTATTTTCAAGGAGTTTGGCACATCTTTAATTACAAGATATGTAAAGATGAAATGGAAACACGCTGCGCATATTTCTTCATGGCTGCTGAACTTTTCTTATGGAAAAGCACCTGTTTTTATTAAACTGTCTCTAGAAGGCATAAAATGTACGAGGGATAGGCTGACAATATATTTCTCAACATGTGTAAGTTCCCATCTGGGCAACCTTACAAGGTATGGATCAACCATGTGTAGGTATTGTACCTGCACACACAAAGCTACACATACCTAATTATACAAATATGTAGAAAATAGATTTCTTCCTATCACAAATATCTTTAGGTTCAAGCAGCATACCAATGTTATTATAATGTTTCTCTTGCAACTGAGGAAGGCTAAAAAAAAAAAAAACACCAACACATCAGGCCATCTTGACTAAACATTTATGTGCCCTTTATGCTTCAAAAAAATCAGGAATTTGCATGCTGACAATGATTATGTAAATGGTGTTTTGACAATCAGGCCCCCGAGGATTCCTCAGCTGAAAGCAATTCTCCTTTAAAGGTTTCATCATGGTCCAAATCAGTGGTTCTTGAGACATCATTTTCAGTAATGCAATAAATACCCTGTCAGATTCTTGCTGGTTGCTTTCCTCTTAAGGAATGAGCTCTTCTTGCTTTGAAACAGCAGCCCCCAAAAGGTCTCTGTCTGCTGATTTTGAAGGGCTGTGGCACATTATGAAGTTTGAAACCTCCACTCTGGGTAAAATATTGCAGACTGGACTCAACTGACCAAAATTAATGGGTGACCCCACTTGGAGCAGGAGATGAATCTAGATGACTTCCTGAGGCCCTTTTTAACTTGATTTGTCCCATGATCCTACAACCCTCAAATAGCTGAGCCCTTTAGGCTGGGGCAGGCACACTGCAGAAACACATATCCAATAATATTCTGGCCTCACCCTGAGCTGCTGCACTATTGCACCCATTCAAGTCAGGGTGCAAGGTTTTATCTGAAGATTCCAAATATTCATGACATCAGAAGTATTGAAATGTGCCTTAAATTTTGCAATAAATACTGTGAAGGAAGGGTGCTTTCTCAGCACCTGTGCTGTTAGAGGTGCTGTGCATAGAAATGTCAAAAATTCACCTTAAAGGTTTTTATCCTAACCTAAATGCCTAAAGCCAAAATAGATAAAGATTCAAGGAACTTCTGAAATGTGCTCAAATGTGCATTCCAAGAAAGTAGTTTTACAGGGAAAAAAAAGCTGATGTGGTTTGGGCTTTTTTGGTTGTATTTACCTGTAATCCCTGTTCATGGGAATGCATAAATTAAGGTATATGTTTCAATCATTAAAATAATTTCCCTCCCATTCTCCTCACTTAAAAATAGGCATATAAGTAACTTTTTTTAAAAAAAAGCTGAAAACCCAAACAAGCAAACCACTATTCCCCACTACTGAAACATCAAACTCCAGTTTTAAAGTGGAATGGAAAGCACAAACCAACAAATCAGAGTCAATCAGCTGTTCTGCTTCTGCAGCTGGTTTCTCTCCCTCTCCAACTGCCCAGTGCCACAGGTGAGAACATACAGACCCCAGCAGGAGCCCTCAGAGACAAGCTCTTACACAGCTTCCATGGCAGGGCCAGGAGAACCTGCACACCCAGCTCCTGTCAGTGCTCAGAAGGGTCAGGACAGACTGTGAGGAGCCAGCTCAGCACTGCCTGCACCTCCCCAGCCAGGTGTGCCTGCAGGGCACAGCTCACTTCCAATCACCCAGACACTCCTCCTCTAAGGCACAAAACAACCCAGGGTGGACAGGGACCAGCAGGCTCAGCTGCCCAGACACAGCAGCTGGCTCTGATACCACTTGGGCGCAGTCACACGTGCAGCCATGCCCACAAAAAGCTCTGCAGTTTCATTGCATGGGGATATTATAAATAGATAAGTATTGTAAATTCCAGTGTAGTGATTGCAAAATGCAATTAGATTGACTGCAGCTGGGGTATGCCTGGAGCTGCCATGTGATGATGGCATTCAGAGTGAAGGTGTCACCAGGACACCTCAGCAGCCAAGGATGGACACCCTGCCTGGAGCACTCTTCTTGTCCTGTTGAGAAAGCTTTGGGCTTGAAAACCTAAACTGACCAACATAGCACCTGTGTTAAGCAGTAGAAAAGAAATCAGAGGTTTCATTTCTCAAGCATATGACACCAGCTCTGAGTAAAGATCCCCAGCATTAGGCACTGCAGCCAAAGGCCCCACAAGTCAGTCAGAGAGCAGCAGGGCAGCACAGTAACAGCACAGTCCAAGGGCACCTGGCTCCAGAGCAGACCTGCTTGGTGAGCAGCTCAGCCCCATCCTGGGACACAAACCAGAGTGCAGCATCTCCTTGTGTGCTTCCATTTATTTTGGAAATAAACCAAGGTGTAGAGAGACAGGAAACCACAACATGCTCCCAGAGGTGCTGTAGTCTGAATGGGCAGAGGCCCAAGATTGCAGGGCTTACCCCAAAGCCTGAGCTTCCCTCTGCACAGGCACAACCACATGGAACTGCTGCTATTTCAGGGAATCCTTTTATTCCACCAGCTGCTACTACTGAGGTCTGAAACTGAAACCCAGTGTGTGATCTCATGGATGAGTGCAAAGCTCACAAGCTCTCACATCTTAACAGAGGAGAAGAAAGGCTCTGTTTAGTTGTGCCAGAATAAATGAAGTGCAAAGGTAGCTGGGATGCCTCTTGAAGCTGTTTAGTGCTGGCACTCAATTTGAATCACTCTGAAGAAAAGCTCAATATTTCCTAGGGAAAGTACTATGCCTCAATGCCTTTAAACTATTTTTGTGCTTCTGTGATCCTGGCTGCTGTGCACTGCAAGGACCTGGAGGGGCTGCCTGCTTCCCTGAGCTGTTTTCTGCACACAGCAGCAAGAGCATCTTTCCCCAAATGGATGTGGGGCTTTTCAGAGGCTCTCTCTGTGCTTTTCCTAGAGCCCAGGCACAGTCTGTGAGGGGCAGGAGCAGGGGCCCATCCGTGCTATTTTATGGCAATTTTTCAAAAACAGTCATCTGGAAATGTCACTCCAGCTGTGCTACTGCTGTGTTCAGACAGAGAAAAAAGGGAAGAAGAAAACAACAGCAGCAGTGTGGGACAGAGACCAAGTGTGCAGACATTTATGTTTTAGAACTTAAGGACAGTTTTTTAAAACTTGTTGCAACATCAATCTGCTGGGAAAATAAAATATTTTGGAAAAGACCGATGGTCTATATTTTAAAATTCTGATTTATAAGAAACAACCAAGTCCCAGTAGAATGCAGGCTTGTACCAACTGCATATCTTTTAACTCATCTTCACAAAATCTCTGGGTTTTGGTTCTACCAGCTACACACTGCACTCACTGAGACAGCAGGATCACTGCTTTGAAAAAAATCACTAAGCACTAAAATAACAAAAAATCAGGTCCTTGCCATGCTTCGCTCCACACACACTTCGTGAATTTCTGTAGGAGATGACAAAAGCAATTTCACACAGGAGAACAATACAGATCCCGCTGCCTCAGCCTCCAGGGTGAGCACCAGGGACAATAAAAACACTCGCAATCCTCGCCTCGCAAACAAACGGTGAATGATCCCCGGACAGAATAAATTCTTTCATCAATAACGACCCATCAGATGCGCTTCCTTCTTTCTTTCTGTCATTCATTTGTTAAATTAACAGCCCCACATACGTAGCCTCCCAGAAAAATAATTGATTTCAGTGCCCTGGATGGGAGCCACTTGCCTGGGTGCTGGCAGCAGTCCCCATTCCATGCATGTTGTTTCCGTTTGCAGAAGGCTGACGCCAGCGCACACGTGCAGCCCCATGGCAGACGTTCCATGGAAAGAAAGAATTAAAGAAAACAAACCAGCAAAGCTATCACACAATGTAAGTCTTGTTGATTTCTTTGCCACCTTTTGTGCTACAGAAAATAAAGCATCTATTTGGTCAACATGTGCTACCAATAAGTTGGTGTAATGAATGGCAGACTGCTCAGAAATGGAGCAGCTTTCCTTATCTGCATAGGAAAGGAGCCCGAGTCAGCTCCTCATGTTGGGAGTTACTTGCAGGAGCCTGCCTCACCAGACAGGGCTGCAAACCCTGCTTGTCTTTCAGAAAGAGGAGGGGGAAAAAGAAAAGGTAACATGAGTTTTACTTCAAAGAATTGCCAGGACCCTTAAGGAGATACATTGAGAGCACTTGTCTGAAAGCAGTAGGATACCTGCACTTCTCTCAAGTGGATTTTCCTCACAACGTTGATGACTAACCTGAAGGGCAAAGAAATTAAAAAAAAAAAAAAAAACTTAATAAACAAAATACAAAAATGTTTAAAAAAAAGAAAAACAAAACCCTCACAACATAAATCCAGAGTATTTTTAGAAGGCTGAAAATACACATAATTTAATATTGTAGGTAGTTTTTAGTTAGTCTTCCAGTCAGCAAAAGAGCCCATTGGCTTCAAAGCTGCTTAAAACATGTACATCTGTAGATGATACCCAGTGACCCACAGCATCTGGTAGGATAACCTGGAAGTT
This sequence comes from Agelaius phoeniceus, assembly GCF_051311805.1. Lineage (NCBI taxonomy): Eukaryota > Metazoa > Chordata > Aves > Passeriformes > Icteridae > Agelaius > Agelaius phoeniceus. Next base: position 12,644,778 of record NC_135276.1, read on the forward strand.
CCAGAGATCAGGTATGTACAGGTAGGGTAATCCTGTCCTTATTAACTATGCAAAGCTCCTGCCAAAAAAAAAAGTATTTAAAAAAATAAAAAAAGTTAGTACAAGCCATTTAATTAAAATGGTTGTGTCCTATCATCTAGAATCTCAGGTTTATAAAGTAAAGATTAAAATCAAATTAATGGAGTCTTATGGCTGATTTGCCTTCCCAATTTGTCAGCACACCTAATAGAGATCTTCTCTCCCTGCTAGAAAATGCATTTTTCCTAATTCCCACATCCAAATCTTTGGTTCAGAAAACTGTGTCATCAGCACTGTATAAATTTGTGGTGAAGATATTCACTGTGGTACCAAGATGTTGCAGGACTGTTTGTTTTTTTAAAGAGAAAGAAACTAGAATTTCACAAGTCTATTAACATAGATCAGTCACCATCAAATCACCAGTCATCAAAAATTCTTATTTCCTCTGTCTTTCACTGAAAAGAAATCATTAAATCTCCAGGTCTGCCTTTCTCTCTCTCCTGAAATAGTAGTGCTAACAAAACTGGAACTATCATCCTGGAGTACAGGGAAGTAAAGTAATATTAAAACCAGCTTTCTCTCCACAAGGTAAAGCATACAACTTCTTTCAGGGCAGGATTGACTTCTTCATGTTCAAAGAAAACTAGGGCAAGCAGAAATGCAAGCATGGAAATCTAAAAAAATTCCTTTAGTCCACAGAAAAGGAATTCTATGCCAAATTTTTGAGATGACTAGAACATCTCCAAAAGAAACGTGTACACATTGAAGACGTGGGAATAAATATTTAAAATGGAAGTGTGGCTTGACACCCACAGCTACAATACATTAAAAAATAAAAATAGTTATGACAAAGTAAAATAATATTTTGAATTACCCTGGATAGCTTTCCACACTCTCCACATAAGTAGATGCTGTCAACCAAGGAATGCATCCAACACCCTCCCGAAGCCTTGCACACATTTTAAGCCCACAGTGGAACAAAGTGCTGCTGAACACATTTTTCCCAGGCCTGAAGGAAAAGAGGATACAAAATGACGGGAGACCATCTTAAAATTGAATTTTAGGTGGAGATGCAAAGAAAGTTCAGAACACTCAAAGACTCATGTTTGTATCGTGCTAGACAGTGACTGGGAAAGAAACAAACAGATAATGGAGCTCTGCCTCCAGATGACAAACAGCCTGTTGGCAAAACCAAAGTATTCAAGAACAAATAAGGGCAGGTACTGTCTCATAATATCTCACCCCATTAAAACCTCCCCCAGCATGTCCTGGGGTGGGCAGAGCCATGCTGCATAAAGCGTGCTGGAAATGGCAGCCCTACAGACAGAGAGAGCAGCTGTGATTAACTGGGAGTTTAATGCAACCCCAGGCTGAGTTTTGTTATAAAGGAAAACACCTTTATGGTTTTAATATCTGTCTAATTTCTAGTTCAGTAGTTTTCCCCTTGAAATAACTTTTCAGTAGATTCCTGGAGCAGGCACTACCTTTCCTTCATAAACCTTTATATAATGAAACTATAATGATTTTCCAAATAAAAAGTGAAAGGCCATCAGGACAAATATCTCCATTTTGATTTCACTGAAATATTATTATGGTGATGGCAATAATTCCACAGAGGAATTACTTAGAACACACACTCAGCTCTGACCTGACCCAGCTATAACTCAGATGATACCTTTCCTAAGTTGGAAGAATTTATTTTCATTTTCAGCTGAGTTCATCTAATCAAGATGCTTCATTGTGACAAAGAGTTCATCATTCCTGTGCAAATTGCAGCTACCACTGTTAAGAATCAGACACTGCTACAGCAAATTCTGCCAATGCACAGCCCAGCTTGGTAAAACAACTTTTAGATGAGCAAAATAAATAGTATATTTTATTTTGTTACTAGTAAAGTATACATTTAACACCCCCTGTTGGTAATTGCCTGTATTAATTTAACACTAATACAAGTTGTGGACAGAGAATTTGAGTGAGACACCACCCATTCCTAAACTCTGCCTGCTGCAGACTCCTGTAACCCAGAGGGGGAAGAGACCCAAAGCAAGGTAGGTGAAGAGCAGTAAAGTGTTTTATTAGGCCAGGGTTTGGGAGCACAGGGTTTTCTCAAGGTCAGGACTTCACAAGTTTTCACATGTCCAAAGATTTGGCTGTACCCTGCAACTACACTGAACAAGTTCACAGCAGACATTGCCCTTCCCCATGAGCACTGTCCTGTTTAGGATGTTGCCATACAGGTATTTGGGAAAGGAGGAATCAGTTCTGATGCCCTGCCTCACGCTGTCTTTGAGCCAAGGCACTTAATAATACCTGGGCATCAGTGGCCTCTCAGTATAGGAGAAGATATTTTCCCCCAGGAAATACTCTGCAAGTCAGCATCCAAATTAGTCTTAAGGCAAAAACCCAACAGATCCTGGCAATGGCAAGAACTGACATCAGAAAAAGAATGGCTGTTTAAAAAAAGAGGAAGACTAGGTATTTTATTTCTTTTTCTGCCATTAATTAGTCCTCAGAAATACTGATAGCCAGCACAGAGCTACCTGTGCTGATAAGAACTGCCCCATTTGGAGCCAAGTGAGCACCATGGTGATGTCTCTGCAATACAGCACATACACAGCTGCTCCTGGACACCCACAGCATGATGCAGGCATGCAGCAAGAGACAACACTAACAGGCAAAGCATCATATTTTTTTCTGCTCAAATGGTATATCTGAGTCACATTTCCATATTTAAAAAAAAAAGTTGAAGACTCTAAGTTATGATTTGAACAAGATATTGCAACAATACAACCATAGCTTGTTTTTAAAAGCAAAAAAAAGAAACCAAACCCCACTAGCATGCATTTATGGATTTAGAACTTGACTTCTTTTTTGTCTTTAGAAAATCAGGATATTTGCAACTGTGCCAGGATATGTACAACTTAAAATAATAATCACTGAGAGCATGAAGGAAAAAAGTGATATGCCCAAATCTGCAAAATAAGTTTATATCAGGGAATGTGCTTTGCATTCTCTGCTGATTCAATTATTGGAATATAATTGCTAGCTGGGTAGGTCAGAGCTGCCTTGTCCTCATTCCAGAGGAGGCAGGAATGTTACTGAACTGAGATCATTCTGATGAGGTGACTCACTCCTCTTTCAGATCAGATCAGTCCAAGTGGACTCCTTTAGACAGGAGAATAAATTTTTAGTTCTAATATAAGTCCATGCCCTCTCCAAACAAGGTCCCATGCCAAGCAAGGTATGGAAATAAGTTTCAACTTTCTTTTCAAGTTTTTCACAGGTCATTTTATGACAAAATAATGCAGGAAACACAGTTTTAGTTCTTCCTGGGTGTGAAAACAGCAGCAGGAAACGTTCACTCTCTCAGGCTGGCCTGAAGAAGGGCTCGTGCTGGCCACGGGCATTGTGGCACCTTCTGACAGCCGCTCACAGGAGCTGCAGCTTCCATCTGGCTCTGCTGCTGCTCAGCCCCCACCACTGAGGAGGACACAAATCACACAAAGGACTCTGAGACAAACTGCATCAGAGCCCTGAGCAGTGGTGGTCATTCACCAGGATTTGTGTCCTTTTAATTGCTGCCTATTAAATGGATACTCTGACGAACCTGCTGGAGTCCAAAGCCCTCAGTTCCACCTCCTGCCAGATGGGATTTTTCACTCATCTGCCACCTGCTGCTCTGCAGCTCTACCACCCTGCCAGGATCAGCAAGTGGTTCCAGCTCTTGGGTGGTGATCCCAGGAGTACAGAATATTCTCCAGACCAAAATCATGCTCATTTTCTACACTGTGCTCCAGCAGATACATTTCTAAATGAATACTGCTGGGTTTGCTGATCGTTTTATGGTTTGTTTACTTCTCGAGCATGTAATATTGTTAGGGTAATGTTGTTTTTAATTAGTTGGAAGAACTATTGTTTCAGAAGGCTGAATGCATTTCTAGCAAGGGGTCTTTATAAATACAGTGAATGTTCCTGGTTATGCCTCCACAGATGGGTACTGACAGCTGCCAGCCAGCTCTGCCCCTGCTCAGAGTTGGGCTGGACCCAAGCCAGAGCCAGTTCAGAAGCCACAATAGTTGTGTTAGCACAGTGTTGAGTCCAAAAGCCTCTTAGAAAAATCAAATCTGAAAAATGGGTGTGTTTCAATTCTTTGAGGAAGTCTTATTTGTTACAAGTTACTCAACAAGTGTGTGATAAGTTTGCACTGTTTAAACCATACAAAATGACAAAACCCAGAAAATAATCAGGAAAGAAATAAAGAACCAACTATCGAAAATTGATAGTTGGTTCTTTATTTATTTATCTTTATTATGTATCTGTAGATAAATAATTGGCATTATTTATCTACAAACGAAGGTATGCTGTAAGTAGAGACAGGAAGGGTGATGCCATGTACAAAAGGACATTATATGTTCACATCCACATGTGTTAGAGATAAGCACATACATGTGTACATTGAGAGCCATCATTTTTCAGCTGTCCTTTCCTACACCTCCCTGTGGAATGGCATTAGAGCGACAAGGGGAGTGGGACAGCTGGGCTTGGTCTGTGTCAGCAGAGGAGACAGGGAGCTTCTAGAGCTTGTCCCAGCACAGGAGAGCCTTTGGTGGCTAAACACCCTCAGCAAGCCAGAGGGCTCAGATGGAGCTGTAGGGGAGCATTAGGTCAGCCCAAGAGCAAGGCTGGTTGCCCAGGTCCTCTGATAGCACCAGATCACTCCCATGCTCTCTGAAGTGGAAAAAGAAATGATGATACAATCCAAATTTCCTTCCTCTCAGGCCCATGTTGCAGGTTCTGCTATGAACAGTACTTGAACCTAGTTCTCAGAGCACTTGATTTGAGTCTCAGTGCCTGATGTATCTTGCAAGGAGAAACCAAGCAGCTAGAGACTGCCACATGTGTTTTCTCCAGCTCTGAGAGTTGTAAGCTCTGCTTGTTTTGCTCTGGACTACCTCTACAGCAGTGCACATAATTAAGAATACAGGGAGACCAGAATAAACTATCCCGTGCATGTGGCCACTCCATTCTCTCAGTAAGGAAATAACCCACTGCTGGAGCCCAGACCTTGCTGGCAGCCTGGAAGCTGTGATAACGCAAGTCCTGTCTAAAGGCAAACATCTGGGATCCTCATTATACAGACCTTGCACTTCTCTGCAGAGAACAGCGAGGCAGAAATACGCCTGCACATGGGAAAGGAACTGACTGAGCTCCAGCCCTCTCTTTGCAGGTCACAGAATGGATGCTCCATGCCAGGACTGTTTCTAGCAGAGCATGTGCTCACTCACTGAAGGAGAGAGAAGGATCAACAGAAGGCACTTCTGATTGGGGAAATTAGGAATGCAGGTGGAACCCCATCCTTGGAAACACTATTACACAGAATAAAATATGCATCAGGAGGATTTATGTGGTAGGCTCAAGGTCTCCTTCTCCATTTCATTTTCTGTGCAACTATAAATTACCTTGTATTTCTGAAGTTGGTGTTATAAGCATATGGTTCATGATGTTTAAGTCACTTTTTCTACCCAGGAAATATTACACTATTGTGGGCTGTTGTCAGAAACAGGTTTTTCCCTTTGTCTCTGCTAGAATTATTGTATTGTTGTTAAATTCTTGGTGCAATATTTCCCCAAATCAGAGAGCTGAGAGGAGGTAGCACAAAGCAGAGTTTCACAAACACATTCTTTAAGAAAAGCAGTATCCCACAAATCCCACAACAAGCCCTTATTGGCACTTCCACTAATGTAAATAAAATCTATTTGGTTCTCAGAAAAACAATCACTCCATTCTTGTTATCAGAGGACAGAATCTGGGTCAACAGATGCGTTTTGGATATGCACCAATTCTTAAATGATTTACTATTCTGATCTGTGGATACAAAAAGCAATTTCCGACACCAGCAGTACCTTAGCACAATGTGCACTTTCATCCTACCACCTACATTGCTATAATCATTAAATATTATAAAACATCTCCCATAAAAGAAAAAGATTCTGATATATTACTGTAATGTAAATCAGTGCTTTGGATTACAGTGTGATACTAGTTCAGTTATTTATATGTGTTTCAACTAAAAACATCCAACTGGATTTCAACTATCACAAGATTAATCTCACTAATACTTTATATATACAGATGGTCAGACAAGAAAAATTAGAAAAATATGAAAAATTAATATATTCTCCTTGTATAATATAAAATATGATTTGTCTCCTAGAAGATTATAACTGGAGCTTCTAGTACCAAGAATAACTAGACTAACCAATATGGGGCCTCTGCTTTGTGGGAAGTTTTTCATTCTGTCCCAGCTCAAAAGTTATTGTCAGACACAGGAGATCCACAAAGCATACAAATACAATACAAAACACAGGCTTGCTTTTGCCAGGATATAGCTTAGTAACTAATCAGAGTTGTGTAGCTGGAGTCTCACTCACTTTCATCCAACAAGTACCAAAGATGACAGCCAGACAGTTCCATGAATTACATATTCCAGCACTTATCTTGCTATTGAAAAGATGCTCCAATGTCAGCCCCAGTCACCACATTTAATTAGTATTATACATCCAATAACATTTTCAGTGCTGAATAAAATGTCATCATTGAGCAAAGGCAGAGAACCTGAATTCAGGCTCTACATATGCCACTTATTGTCATGGTTCACAAATTAACATACATGCTTAAAAACACAAAGTGTTCTGGACAGAAACAGGTGTCTGAAATACACACTCAGAAGTTCATCAAATTAAAAACCTTCATTCTGACAACCTGTAGCAAAATAGTTGATCTTCTGGAAGGAAGGAGCACAGCCAGAGCAAACATTTCTGGCAGCATGAGGATCAAAGAGGTCTCAGATAGCCAGAAAAAACAAAGGATGCTGACATCAAAATATTGGCAGCTTGCATTGTTTCTTTTCTATCCAAATAAAATGGGCAAAGAAAAGGACTAGCTTTCCCATCCAAGTTCAATTCTCCAGTGAGCAGCATTCTGTAGCTGTAATTATAATCTTGTATTTGTGTGCACACTAACTAATTTCCTGGGCAAGTTACATTTCAGCTTGAACATGTTGGCATGTAGAGACCAACCTCAATAACAAAAATAGCTGCTGAGTTCAGCAACCTGCAGCTTTTTATAGCTGACCTTGCAGCTCTGCAAGATAGTGGCTCTGGGCCACTTCATTATTTCAAAGAAGGAAATGTGGTTCTGGGAGTTTCATGGGGACTATCAAGACTCAAAAGATAAGTGGTTTCCTGGCTAAGTTCTTTTTGCTTGTTTTAACTTGGTCATTCTCATTTCAAAAGTATTCTGGTCCTCTTAATATTCTCCATTCTGGCTGTGATTGGTGGGGCTAATCTTGCTGACGTAGTTTCATTTACTCCATGGACTTTTCCTTAGTTTAAGCAGTTTATAATGCAGCTGGTTGCACTTGAACTCCCTCCCATGTTGCACTCTGGCCACAGCAAGTAACCATCAGTCTATTAATCATATTTCAGTTTGACTTCACTTCCAAAATGACTATAGCAATAAAACTATATAAATGGACTAAGAACAACGAATAAATGTAAACAGTTGCATGAGAGTCTGATTCTGTTAGTCTGCTTCCCTGCCTGATTGAGTGATTCTGTCTATTAGAATACCCAGCTGGCTGCAGATGTGTAATGAGAAAGGAATGTGTGTGTGCACTTTGGTACAGCCCCCTCTCATCTGCAATGGAGCAATAAGAAAGTTGGAGACAACTGTTCTAACTTTCCACGAAAAGCCTGACTGCAGCAGGAGCTGGAGCTGCTACCAGGTGTGGGCTGGTCCAGTGCAGCTGTGAGTGACAGACAACCCACTGCTGTCCCCTGCCTGCCCACACCTGCAGAAGCTGCAGGAGAACAGCAGATTCCCAACAGGAACTGAACCTGTTCCACACTCCTGCACTCAGTAACTTACTCATTCCCAAACCCCTTTTTCTGCATAATTAAAAAACCTGTGAAGGCAACATTAAAAAAATCTTTCCAGTCCCATTAATGGCAAATAAAACCACAGCCTCAGCCACATAAGCAGGGATATTAATTTTTCATATAATATACATGCTACAGTATGCTTATGTTTACAAAAATTGTCACTTAGTCTGGACACACTGAAAAATTAGAAGAGCACCTCCTTCACTGTTTTTTTTATGGTGTTATTATGCAGCACTGGGGACACCAACACCAGGATAATTACAGACACCACATAAAACACAGGAGAGCTAACTTAGAAAATAATAAATCTCCATGTTCTCTTTGAGGATTACCATCATGAGAGTCCCAGACAGAAGAGATGTTTATCCAGTGTGCTCTCTGCCTACAGAAGAGGGGCTTCCCAGCTAGCAGGCAAGTGGAAAGCCACATTTCCATTGTCCAAGCTCACAATGTTTCATTTGTGTAACACTGAATCCCAACTTAATTAAATATCTCCAGAGGCCAGGGAAATCTCAATATTCAGGGGCAAGTGGTCGAGCAGCCCCATTTCCATGTGTGTCACAGCTCGCCGGGTATTGCTCCAAAAAGCATCTGTCTCACCAGCCTCATCTGATTCTTGCAAACAAGCCACACTTTGCATTTTTGAATTTAACAAAGATCACACAGCTGCCAACATACTATCAAAGCCTAAAGACCAAATAAACGTTTGGCTTCCCTCCAACCGTCCTTGCTGTGGTATTATTACTGACAATAGAGCCAGAGCAGCAAAAGCAATGAGATGGCAAATTTACACATGTGCCATGTTTTTATACATTGTCTACATTTGCTGCTACAAGACTGTAAGCAGAACACTGGTGAGCATCTTCTGGTTGCAAAATCTGACCTATTTTAGGGCTTTATGAAGGCTGTACAGCATTATTATTGTATAAAAAACTGCAGATGGGCAAAATTATCTAAGAAAAACAATTCAAAGGTGTTTTATTTTCCCATGTGGGTAGTAGAAATAGATCAGAATTCTATATTCTCAGGGCAACATTTTGCACTTTTTGAAGAAATCGTGCAATATCCATAAAACCTGGAAATCCAATCCTTGACATTTCCTTTAGCATCTACTCCATTTCCTTTAGCATCTACTCATTTCACTTTAATCCATGTATTCCTTAGTCCTTGTAACAGGAGCATGTATCAGAGGGTAGCATTTGTATTTGACCTGTGTAGAGGAGCTCTGCTGCATTTTTCAGCTCAGTTAATAGCCCAACCACCCTCTCATCAAAAGCCAATTGCATGTGCAGATAAGAGGCCCTTCCTACAGACAGTAATATAACTTTTTGATCTGTATCAGATGATTAGGGCAGTGGACAAAGACAACTTCTCCTTTAGTACCTCTCCTGTTTGGTGAATTTCCACTGTGTATGAGCATCTGCAAGTGGTTAAGATAATGGAGCCAGAGGCTGGAGCAGCTCATGGCATTACCTGCAGCAGAGCCTAGGCCAGGTCCTGAAAAACACTTGGTGTGAGAGCCTGAGCACTCACAGGACCCTTGGAATGATGAATGTCAAGCTCATTGCACCTTCCTGCTCTGCCCACCTTCTTATGGGCAGCTGTGCTTTGGTCACTCTCCCTTTGCCCACAAGGTTGCATTGCTTCACATTTTAGGGTCAATTCATTGCATTTTGGGAGAAACAGCTCTTAGAAGGAAGGACAAACGAAGCAAAACAGACATGGGTGTTGCTGGGAACATTTGCTGAAGATATCCCATTGCCATTGTACATTTTCAAGCTTGGGATTTGTTTTTTTTCCTCCTCCAAGGCTTCTTTTAATGTATTCTTTCTTCAAAGTTTATGCTATCTGTGTAATTTTTCAATCAGGGATTAGAGAGGATTAAGTCCTTGCTAGCCTGTGTCTCTCAGGGAGTGTTAGATGTACATGCATACTCTACACACAACTCCAGTACAACTGCTCGCATTCATCTCAATAGAGATGAGTAGTGGCTTATTTTATACACTACAGAATAAAGTCAAGACCTGCCCAATTGTAGATTTATCTTCTCTCTGGTCTGTCCTCATGCTCTTTGCATTCTGTGTGTTTTTTACATAAAAACCCAACCTCATGGAGTAATTGCCTGTGGATAGTGCTGGTTGCCCCCATGCATGGGTGGTTGACAAGCAACAAGAAGTTTCAGCTACATGATACAATAAGGTCTCCCAGGGTTCATCATTTACCTATGCCAGAAGGAAATTTCCTATATTTCCTAGATTTCAGGATCCAAAAATTCTACTTACTCCTGTTTGATTTGGGCCATTCCCCCCTCACATTTAACTTTTTTAATAGTGCCAATACAATAACAATGTATTGGTTTTTTGCTATTAAATTTGATAAAATTTATCTTGATTCTGTTGTTAAGTAATACAGAAATAGACAACAAAGAATATTTACATGGACAAATTCAGTCTTACTTCTATTCTGTGTGACACTTGCAGATCAACACGCAGCTCTGCTAGATACAGCACACCAGCTTCAGCCAGCCAAAATAAGTAACAGTGCTCGTGACAGAGCAGTCAAAATAATCTCATTCCAGCCCACCAGAATTGCTGGAAATATCCTCTAGTCACCAGTTTATGTGGAGGTTTGTCCTGCTATTCCTGCATTGCTCTGGTTAGCCATGATGTCTAGATTAAACCTAATGTATCCTTATCTACAGACAGACCCACAGTCTCTGTTTCCCTAAGGATATTTCGTATTTCACCTCCACCTTAATCACACTCAGGAATTTATTACTTAAGTGCAATTGGTCAAATAAAATTACATTTGTGCAATATTGCCTGTCCTGACCAAATAAAGGTGTACCACTTCCTGGACTTGATTTCACCCAGAAACTCACAACAGCTAATTGAACAAAAAATGCATTTGCTGAAAATTACCATAAATAGTATTTGAATGTTTGAAATTAATTTTTTAAGCAATCATGAAAAGATTTGCATTTATCTATAGTGACTGGAAAAGACTTATCATGAAAAATAGGAACTTAAGGAGAGTAACAGCAGTAGCAAGAATTAATGATTGTGTATCTCTTCCAAGTTAACCTAAATATTGATTCAAGAACATGATGTTTCTTAAAAGTACAGGAAAAAAATAGTAGTTTAGTCCATAAGTTGGGGGGGGGAAAGTTGCTCTGGTTGTGTTGCCCAGACTTGAATTCCTTTATCATTTGAGATCCTTATTAAGTCACTTGCATGGTATAGATTACAGTTCAATCCTAAAATTCCTCTACATTTATGTTTCTTATGTTTTTTACTTTGATATCCTGCCTGTTTTAATGAAGAACAGGATGTGCAATAGCTTGTTACTTACGGCAGTACTTTGACAAGAAACCTGGATCTTAATAAAAACAGGAAATAAAATCCTTCATATTAAATCAATTCTTTAAAAAATAAGCATGTGAATGTCATATTTAAGATTAAAGGTATTTCTCTTTCCAGGAAAGGATCATAATAAGGTGGGCATGTGGCTATTTCAAAACCTGCACACATTTGGTAAAGAGCTTATAGAAAACAGTGTCAAATCCCATATTGAACCCAGCTGCTGGTTCTTACTTTTTGATGTAAGGCTTACTTCCTGCAGATATACATCAAATTAAATTCTTCACTAAGCTCACAATGGTGTTTTCCCTTTAAGCAGAAAGGCAATACTTACCTGAATGAAATACTATATCTCTTTAATGGGTTTCCACACTGGAGCCACATTCTACATTTAAAAATGTATGGTGACAGTAGGAACAGAGAGAAACTTGCCATCTATTAAACCAGTTTATTTTCTCTAAAATAGCTTTAATGAAGCCAGTTGGGATTTGTTACACCCATGATATATCTGGTGTCCTGAGAGCAATTTTGATAGGACTGTTCCTCTACTGGGCCTATTTCCCATAGTTCAAACCACTGGGGATTTTAAGAGTGCTCCTCTGAAGGGAAGCATGGAGCATTGTAATGACAGAGGCACCTCAAAAATAAGGGTAAGGGACAAGAATAATGAGGCAAAGGAAATGGACAGATTAATACAGGTTACATAGTTTTCCAGGCTTTGTTTGGAGAACTTGAAACATGCAGTGTCTTTGACTGCAGGAAAGAATTCCCACTAGATACAAACCAGAAAGATTTTGCTTCTAATTTTGATTCAGTAACATCTGCAAATATCTGTCTGAAGTGATAATACACTGTCTCCTCTCAAGAAAACAAAGGATTGAAGAATGATGGAGCAGTCAACAAAGAGGTGCAATGTGTTACATGTTAAACTTCCTTACATTCTGTCAGCCTCTTTTGCCTTTTGGATATATTTATCAGTAGATGCCAAGAAAAAGTCATAAGATTATTCAAATGCAAGTTAAAATACAGAGTAGAACTCACCAGTCATTGCATTAGTTACTACACATTCTGTGGCCCTTGATCTAGACAAGAGCTCATTTCAGGGTCCAGATTCTAAATCCAAATTCTAATGATGTGGGAGGAAACATCTAAGCAGCATAACAATGGGCAGGAATAAGCTCAACCACCCGAAGCTGCTTTTCCAAAATTCCAAGCAGATCACTAAAGCTAAGGGTGCACAAGGCACTGGACAGAGGTCCTCTATAACACCATTTTAAACCAGCTCTGACTTGAAGAAAAGCAGCTTTGCCAGACAAAATGGAGAGGCAAAACTGAAAGCATCACGTAACTAAAACACATCACAGAGAATTTCCCTATTTCACACCCAAAGGGTCTCCACAGCATTTAAGTCCCAAAGTTTAACTTCAAATCTCACCAACCCAGCCTTCCCACTTGAGTATTAACTCAAAACCTCTCATTTGGAGACTGCCCCAGCTGTGCTGAAAACCTTTGCTGGACCAAAATTCAAGCACAAAAGCCAGCCAGGTCTTTTACTTCACCATTTCTAGAACTAACTTTTCCAGTAGTGCTGGCTCCCAGTGGCAGTGAAGAAAAATTCCAGCTGGGCACAGGTCTGCATATGGAGCCAGGCAGATTTACAAGGGTCTGGGGGCTTTTTGTGGATGAGTTGTTCTTAGAATAACCCAGCATTTCTCCCTCCCTTCCCTGCATGAATTGCTTTGCTCAGACTGCTGTATGCAGTTGTGTACAATACACAGCCAGAGAGGAGGCTGAAATCTGGCAAAATTGAACATTGGCTTCACTGCACAATTTTCTTGGGTTGGTTTGATTGATAGAGACTTCTCCCAGCCCTATGGGTGTTTGGCTGCATTTCCTAGAGGATTTCTGATAAGACTTCTCCAGCCACCACTTATCTCCTGCAGCCAGCCATTTTCCATTCTCACAGCTACTTTCTCTTGTATATTTACTTTCAGCAGACTGTCATAACTTCCACAGTGCCAAAATTCCTATAATTTTTTTAAATCTCTCTCTGTGTATATATGGATGGACTAATGCTAAAGCAGCAGCCAGTGCCTTCTCAAGGTGGCTCACACACAGCCAGCTCCCCACCTCCAGCCTAACTCACAGTGCTTTCTTCCTACCAAGACCCACTTGCTTGAGCTAATCCCATTTCACGTTTTCCAGATAGGCTGCTTGCCATGCACATGCCTGGGCAATGGCAAAACTTAAGGTTTCTTCTTGCTCATAGGGGTGTAGGCAAAACTGAAGCCAGAGCCCCACAGGGCAGTATTAGGCAGAAGCACGATTGACAAACAGTGCCAAGAACAGCAAACCCTGAGGAGGAGCTGTGGTGACATTCACTCAGAAATAAGAAAAGGAAAAGGCATCATTCAGAGAAGGATTGGGAAAAATTGAGCACAAAAAGTGGGAGTCCTTGCTAAGCCACAGATGCAATTCAAAATAGTGGAGGAGATTTAAAAAAATTTTAAAGCCTGACTGTACCAGAGTGGTACTGAGCAGCTGTGGCAAGTCCTGTTGCCTTTTAGAGTCACTCATTTCCATCCTGCACTTGCAGTTTGTGCCTGTGACTATTTCCTGAGCAAGAGAAGCTTTAAACACATTATGAAGGTTCAAAGACACTCACACCAATAGACCCCACAGAAACCCGGTGGCAAACACCCTTTCCAGTACCAGTCACAGCCCAGCACTGGGACTGAGTCCTCACACAAGAGGTTTCTCAGCAGGGACAGGACAGTTACAAGTTGCTCAGATTGTTTTTCCACCACCACATTTAAGGGGCTAGACTGAAAAACTCCATGACCACATAAAAAAATGCAAGGGGAGGGAGCATTTACCCAGAGCCATGGTTTCCACAAGGCAGAAGATAAAAGCAGGATTGTGTGCCACCAACACCACCTGGTAGAGCTCCATGAGCTCGTGCAGAGCCACATCCACCCACACAGCAGGATCTGCTTATGGGGCACCACATGTGAGGCTGCTCAGCTCTGGAGCAGAACTGTGTGTGGGGCTCTGCATCACAGGACCTTGCAGAAATGTTTTCCTTTGGCTCCAATGCATTCAATATGGGCTTGACATCCTGATATTTCATGCTGAAATGAATTTAGACATCCAGGGCAGAGCCTTTGAGAGAAGAGCTCAGCCCAGAGTCACACAAAGCTGGGACAGTCACGTAACTTGTAAAATGCAGTGTTGGTTCTATACAACAAAGCACACAGGCATTGTTCCTTCACTGCTCACCAGAGAGCACTCTCTATGTGGGGATGCTTAGGCAGCTTCAAAAGACTTGGAACCACAGGAGAAATGAAAAGACAAACACACCTTTTTGGCCAAAGAGCCTCACCAATGCTACCACTGAAATGCTAACAGAGCTAAAAGATGTGGCCCTTTTGGAACACTACAACTTTACAGATGTTCTTCTTACGCCTGTTCTTTATGGATTTGAGACAAATCCCACTGCTAGCAAGGCAAACCAAAAGAGGAAAAGACAAAAAATTCTTCAACAGAACACAGCCAAGGGCATTCCTATTGGCCAGCTTGTGCAGCTGCTCCTGGGCATGGCCTGGGAAAGCTCCCGGGGCACAGCAGGAGCAGCAATAACTCAGGTTTGGCCATAACTGTCCACCTCTTCCTCCCCATGAGCCCATATAAAAGTAAAACAAAACAACAAAAAGACAAACATTCTTCCACATCCCTGCTGATGATCTGAAAGTGAAGACATAATGGTCTTCATGAAATAGTGAGCAACAGAAGAAAACGTAGGCCAGATGACCTGAACGTTTTTTAAAAAATGTTTCAGTATTTTTTTATTGTTAATTTGAATTGTTAACCCAAGTTATTGCAAAGCCATACAAGAGTTTTCAAGCATCAGCTGTTTTTAAGCAAAGTTAAAGTCCTGCAAAGCTTTACCCTCTGGAAAAAAAAGAGGAAATTGATTAAACAACACACTAAAAACTTCTATTTTGGTTCAGATTATCTTTTTGGGGAGAACATTCCATGAAATTGCTTCAAGCCAATGCTATTTTAAACCACAAAACTACCATTCCCTTATTAACCATAGAAACCTGCTGTTACATGGGAAAAAATAGATAATATGGAAAATTTTCATCTCTTTTATTAGAAAGGATCCCCCCCACTTAGCTGACCAGAAAATGGGATGGATCAGTAATTTTAAAAAAAAAGTACTCACACCTGTATTAATGCTCCAACACAGAGCTCTTCGTGTGCTTTGCAAATGCAGCAAAAGCAAACTCTAAGTCATGAATAATTTTTCTTCTTTCACCCATCCCCAAGAAACTAATAGGGGAAAAGAGCCCAAGACTCTTCCTATTCCCAGGATGATTTTCTAAAAAATAAACTTGCTAAGCCAAATTCCCCTGTACCATAACTGAAACTTGTTCTCAGAATAAAGAGCATCTTCTTGGAATCTATTTTTACTCTCTTTTTGCAAGAGACCAGCTATGCTAGGTATAGCAATTATTGATTGAAAGAGCTTTTAACCTGAGGGAGGAACAGGAAATGATCCTGATTTCTCAGATGTCACAAATAGCCAAATGGTCTACTTTACCTGGAGAAACCTTTGAAATAAATATATTTCCTTAAAAATCATCCTTCAAAGGAAAGTACTGAAAAGAATAGTGCAAAGTGTTTGAAAGGACAGAAGAATTTGCATGCTGACTTAAATATGGCCTCTGGTTTTCTCTAAGAGGAACAAATCCCTTTATATGATCCAGTTTTCACCATAACCATAGAATTGTGACCCAGACTGGCCCTGAGATATTCTACACTGTGGTGTTAAAAATACCTGGCATTACTTGCCATCATAGCAACACAGAGCACCTGGGCTTCCTGCAAACTGAACTCAAGGTAGTAACTTACTCAGACAATCCCATACCGGTGACTTCTGTTGTTTATTTCTTAATTAAAATGTAGATTGAATTTTCAATGCTTTCTTCTACAGAAAAGAAGAAAAAGATATAGAGATTGCAGATAAGAGAATGCAGCATAATTACAAAGAGTGTGGTAACTGCATTTGTCAAGCATTTGAGGATCACTAGATGGAAAGCATTTAATTTTTTATAGCAAGGCGCAGCATGAAACAATGGACCCTCATTAAATGTAGAAAACATGTTTTCCTAGCCTGTTGTTCTCCCATTATCTCTATTTCCTAAACTAATTTAGGTGAAAGCTATTAACTGATATATTTTCATCAGGATTTTACATTTTTTGTCAGGTGAGCAAGCACAAGAAACATCTTTTTCTTACAAAAACCATAGGTGATTCCTTACTTCATTTTTATGTGCCTAAACTTCAGCAAAAGCTCTATGATTTATCATGCTGCACCAGGAATCCCAGCTATCCTCATAATGAAAATGTTTTTCTACTGTTCCAGCTCCTGCAGAACCGCATTCAGAGGGACACTGGTGAACACACTGTGGGATGGAGCTGCGTGCTGGCTCAGACCATGGCCTGACAGCCAAAATCTCGTGGAAAAGACAATATTTGAACTTGTGCTCGCCTCTCTAAATGCCTCCGGGCACTGGCACCCAAGAGGAGCTCTGCTGGATGCACTCACCAGTGAAGGGAGTGGCTCTGACCGCCGGTTCCAGGAGCTGGGTGCTTGTGCCCACTAGATGGTGCAATGGAATAAAAATAAGGGCTGGGGACTCCACTGCTTAGGGTCTGCTAACCTGGAAAAATCTGTTCCAAGGATTCTTGGTTCTCATTCTAGCTGATAAACATGAAAAATATTATATAACCATGCAGTTTTATACTTTCAATACTGAGTTATTTTGGAAAATCCATCATTAAAATACATTAAATACTAATATTCCTTCAGTGTAATTCACAATAATTATATGAATGATAAAATAATGCATGTGAACTGTGTATTTGCTTTGCAAAGTATTTCAGCAAGTATTTTATTGCACTGACAGTTATTACAAGAGGGAAAAAGGGACATTCAGCATCCCTGTAATGCAAGGTGAGGATATATTTCATGTTACTGTTTTCTGACGCTGCCATATATGCTTTCTTTCCCTATGCATGCATTGGCTGGAAGCACAGGACTTCCATGAGCAACCACCTTAAAGCTGCCCTGAGAATAAGGGAATTGAAAAGGAGTAGGAATGAGAAGGGGATGAACCTCAAACTCAGGTCTGGTCCCATCCTGCACACTGAGCTTGTCTCTCCCCACTCCAGCCCATTTAACTCACTGGTGCCACTTCTCACACATAGCACACTCATTAAACAACCCTGAAATTACACTTTTCTTAATTCTGCACAGGTGGTGAGGTCCCCCCTGTGGCAGTTCAGCGCTGGCTTTCCAGGTGAGGCACCAGAGGGAGACGTGCTCAGGCTTGAGGCTCACTGTCCTCACCAGGAGGCTCTGCAGGAGCTTGGGAGCCTCCCCGGGCTCCCTGCAGGGCCTCAGCACTGCACCCTCCCCAGCCTGATGCCAAATTTCACCTGCACACCAAAGTGATCTCTTCCTCAACTGCAGCAGAAAGTTCAGAAAACACAAACTTCTGAAGATTGAAACTGTAGCTTTTACTTAAAAATATCTTCAAGAACAGTCAGAACATGGCCATGAGAAACCTTTGCACCTGTAGCTACTCAGAGTTTACACTCTGATAGGTTCTAGTTGCACAATTTTCTTTAGGAGCTTCTTTTCAGCATATTTCCTCATATCCACAGACTTGGCTGGAAGAATCCCTGGCAATAATTACCACATCCTGATTTACTTCTGCTCACTGCCAGGGCAGGAATTATTAAACTAGGGCAATAATGACCATTCTCAAAAGGTGACCTGGCTTTGAAGCCTGCTTTCCTCTCGCTGGCTTTATCTCGACTGCCTCATCCAGAATCCCATTTGTCACTAGAGGGCACTTCGAACCAAGCTGTCATTTCCCATTAGCCCCGTGTACAAACGGGCAGGGTTATTTACACCCAGCCTACAGGAAACTTGCTCTGGCTCCATGCAAGCATGCACAGCATAGCTAATAAAACTTTTCTTATGTTAGCAAACACGAGTTTTAACAAAAAAATGTTTCCAACTTTTGGAGAGCAAAACTGAATCCAGACCACATCTTTCTGGCAAGTCTAAACCAAAGCTGTAGGGAGGATAAAATGGCTTGTTTTGTTTAACATAATTTGCACCAAAAAAGCCCCCAACCCTTTACAGTCATTGCTGCTTAACAGATTCTGTCTTAATACATTAAGCATTAACTTCTGAATTTCAGAGATTAAAAAATTTGAATCAGATACAAAAACTGTTTCAAATAAATCTTTGTGAAAGAAAAGCCTAGAACTAGTCAAGTGCTATTAGTCTGTTCATATTAGATAACTGATACCCTGATTTACCACAAGCTACTCACCAAAGGCTCCCTTACTTCTTGACAACTCTGGGTCAACCAGTGTGGCCCCATGTATTCAATGTCATATTTGCCAAACCCTTTAAAAGCTTGAGTACAAATGCATGAATGCCCCACCCAAGGTGTGATGCAGCCAAAAGCTAAGACTCAAGGAAGGCAAAGATAATTTTCAAAGTCAGAATAACATTTGAGCTTGTCACTACATAAACAAGCATTTAATTAATAAATTTGATTGGCACTATGGGAATATTTGTTTCCTAAATGACCTATATCCTACAGCCATACAATTACATAAGTCTCTGGTTTAGTTGTGGTTTTCAAGGCAATTAAAACTTCAGTATTTGAAAAAATTTTAAAACATGCATTGCAGTAGATGAAGACCTGGAGACAAGTTACAAAAAAATATACCCTAAGTTCCTTTAGGATATTCTAACTGTTCAATATCAAACTTAAGGATCTATGCTTCCTAGTACCACTAGGTTACACTCAGGAGTAGATTTATATTAAAATTAGCTTTGTAAAATCTGCTGCTGCCTACACACCTTTCATCAAATTCAAAACCAGTTTGATTCTATGTGCCCCTTTGAGAGCTGCCTGATCAAAATAGGAAACAACAAGGAGTCAACAGTCTGCTGCTCTGGTAAGGCTTCATTACAATAGATAGGTTTTCTACTGCAAAATTCAGCTATTTCTAGTTCCAAATTAAATAATTTTAACCAAAAAAAAATTGCTCTCAGGGGAAGATGTGAAATATTTTCAGTATAATATCAGAGAAATAAACTGTAATTTTGTGCAAAAGTTTGCCAGTGTCCAAATTGAAGGCTGCTGAAAAGGGACAGCCAGAGCTGCAGCTGGAGGTGAGTGCTCTCACAGCAGGGATGAAACTCAGCTCTGGGAGGGAGCTCAGAGGGGCTGCAGTGGCTGCCAGGACTGAAATGTGCACCAAGGGTGTGGCTTCAGCTTCATCACACACAACTCACACTGAAGGCACTGGAACAGCTCTGCACAGCCCTGCAGAAACCCCTTCAGCAGTGAAGACACTTCAGGCCAACAAAAACATCACTGTACACATTGAAAACTCCAGAACACATTGGCTGCTTGGCCAAAGGCCATGAGCCAGTTGTTCAGAATGGAGGAAACTGTAGTTTAAGAAAATACCCAGTTCAACTCTACAAAAGTCAGCTGCAAATAACAGGATCTGGACCTTCACTTGTCTCCATGAACAGGCATTTAATGAAGAAACAATATCAGGAAAGACTACAGAAAACTCTCAAATTTTACCAGAAGATCAAAGATATTGATGTCTTTCAAAGAGGAATCCCAAATGTTTGTTCCCACACCTTTATATCAGATATTCGCCTTTCATTAGAGCAAAAATATCCCAGTGGATAAACACCTTATAAAAGATGACTCCTTTAAGCAGAGCCAAAACCCTAAACCACTCCATGAGTGGCTTTGCAGATACATTTGTGATCTCATCATGGCTATTTAAGCTGAACCTGTAAATTACCAAGTCCTTAAATTTCGGAAGGAAATCAAGGAACAATAAAAATTGATTTAGTCATATAAATACTGGAAGTAATAAAGGCTTCATGAGATGTTTGACCTTCTGATAAACTGTGCTGCTAAATGATTTCTAGTTTCAGAGCAGTGATAGTGGCTTGGTAACTAAGAGATTGCTTCTATAATGTTTCCATGGGTAAAATTTTTCCCTGCTGTCCAAAGTCAAACTTTTGGGAAGGAGCCAATAGATTTAGAGGGATCAGTCCCAGAATGTTCTTTCAAGCCTGCATCTATCCAAAGGATGCAGTGATTCCTCTGATGTGACTCAAGTATACAAATTGATGAATCCAGTTGACTTTACTACTTTAAAATTTAACTTTAAATCCCTATAGCTACTAGATTTTTTACAGTACTCCTCTCTTATACATAGTGTTCAAGTATAGAGGTGCTTCAGTCTCTTGCTAGACCAGTTCTATTATTTATTACAGGCCCTGCATCATCTTAACAGCATCAGAAAGAAAAATGTTGGAATTTTCTTCAGAGGAGGAAGGGATAATTATAGGAAAAGGAGAATAAAACAGAAAGAAAAAGAAACACTATCAAATACAAGTAAAGAAGCAACAGGAAAGGAGAAACTGGGAGTTCTATAAGACCTGCCCAGAAGAAATAGAGCATAGGACTTAAGGGTTTCTTTTTTTCCTTCATATTTACAGGAGCAGTAGTCTGTCTTTTAGAGGAGGTCCAAAGCATTCCTTTCAAGTATAAAATAGCCCCTCCAAAACAGAATAGTTTTAGAACAAAATGCAGTCCTACTATTGACTATAGGAACTATACCATAGGAACACAATGTGTGACCTCTGAAATGAGCTGGACCCAAATTTGTTCTCCCATGCCCAAAATCCTTTCATAATCCTGCTGTAGAACACAACTACCATAATGTACGTACTGCAACCTCCAGTCAGGATGAATTTCTGGACAGAAAATCTCCCACTAGCCAGAAGAAGCAACATTGGAACCAAACTCCCTCCCTGTTCCCAAATTATTTTGTAATCTATCTATTTCAACATTTTCTGCATATAGCTCCTATGCCACCACGTTCTTCAAGAGAGGCAAACTCCAGTGGATTTCAACAAAGACTCTGAAAAGAAAATGCATTTATCCCAAATAGAACCAGCAGAAGTGTCCTTCAAAATATCCCTTAAAGATTTCAAAATATTTTATTCTCTTCTGTAGGTCAATAAAATAAAACCAGGGGCAATAGGGTCTTCAGCCTCTTGAAACTTCTTCTAGAGTTTAACCAGATCTGCCAGTTTAATACTTTATTTATTTGAGGGCTTGTTAAATACTTTGAAACACATCATTAGTGAAAGCTCTAGAGGATATGCAAAGAAGAAAATTAGTTAATAGAGGAAAAAAAATGAAACCTGCACAGATAACCTTCAATCAAACACTGAAAAAGCTCAGCTTCATGATGCAAATTGAGGGATTACAGCACTGACATGTGCACACATCAAATTTTACTCCCAAAGTTGAATGACTAGTATTGAATTCCACAAATGTTGTGAAGACAAAGTTGTGCTATGCTTTGATGTCTCTCTTTGTTATAATAAATTCCCTGAATTCATTTAGATGACCTTGATTTCTTTCATCATAAAAAAGGGGCAAAGTTGCAGCCTTCCCTTGTCTTTTAGCCCTGGCACATCCCAGTTTAACATGATGTCATTTCAGTTGAGAATTCTCAGAATACCAAAAAAAATCTCATTTACTAATTCAAGGGTGCCCTGACCAGTCACTTTTTTATAGTAGGATTCAATTAGGCAATGCTCCACAGGAAGACCAGCCTAAGAAATATTTTAAAGCAGAGTTTCCTTCCCTCTTCAAATTGTCTTTCCCATGTGGACCCACAATTTTGATAGCTGGCAGGAAGCATCTCCTTCCTTTTCCCTTCCCTTCAGGACAAAGTTGACTTGTCAAACTCTAATGAAGCCTTCAGCACAGTTCAGGTAATTAAGGATAAAGCAAGAGCCTGGCAAAGAGAGGAGGGGGAGCTCAGCACTGACATCCTCCCTGAGCACAGGAGCAGAAACCAGAGATGTTTGCCACAGTAGGAGAAACACACCCAGAGCTCCACCAGATCTCATGGGTATGAGCTTGGCCATGTGGAGCCAGTTGATTGTGAAGGAGCATCCCCTTGTGCACTTCTGCCCAAATGCAGAGTGAGGCAATGCTCCTTGATTGTCACTGAGCTTCAAATGCCACTCCCTCCCTTCCCTTTGCTCACAGGTGGATCCTCCAGAGCCACATGTCCATGCAGAACCTCACAGTGTCACTGTGAAACCCTAAATGAATTCAGAGGGTTTTTTTTGCTCATTTGAAGAAGATGTTCACACTGCAGATCCTGATCCTGGTAAGAAGTGAAACCCCACAAACTTCTTTAGGACATGCAAGTCTGAGTACTCTTTTCCACCATACCATGGTGTCTGACCACCCTCATACTTGAGATAAAAACCTTTCCCAGCACTCTGCTGGTTTTCTAGTCAGGCTGTTTACAGTTATTGGTGAAGCCTGAGGAGTATGAGAGTGAGAGCAGGCTGCTCATAGAAGGGTCTCCCTGCCATGTCTGGGGCTGGGACTGTGCCCAGCAGCAGGGCCTGTTCCACCCTGCTGCTCTCCCAGCTGCAGATGCTGCATTGCCTCTGTCTCAGCCAGGCCAAGTCTTACAGCCACTCACTAATTACAGAAATGACCAACAACCACTTAAAATGCAATGTCCAAACCAGCACCTGGCTCAAGATGTTTGAACACTGTCACTGTCTGTACCCAGATGGCAATCTGAAAACTCTGAGAGCTGCTCCCACCAGAGTTAATCCAGCCCCCAAGGCAATACTGCATCACAGCTACCAGGAGTTACAGCTAACTGCAGTTACTAAGGTGCTTTAAAAACGAGCCTTTGGTTTTTCACACTCATTCTTTAATGTTTGTGAATCATTCTGGAGTTGACTGCAGATATCTGACCTTAGCAAGGGCACTTCAGAGCATTTATGATGTGTTAAATAACACTGTACAGACCTGCCAAGCCATAGACTGTGCTGCACTGGCAGGAAACTCCACAGCAAACAGCAAAGCCCTAACACTATTTCTTCCTCATCCAGAATTTACCTGCCTGCATTTGGTATCAAGAGGTTTTTGGAACAGAAATCAACCACCACAAAAAGAGCAAAGCAGAAACTGCTGCCTTGCAGCATTTCAAGCACATTTTACTTGGATTTTATTGTTTCATTTTAAAACAAGTTCACACAAAAGCTGTTTGCTTTCAAAGAGAAAATAAATACACAGAAAGGCTGTTTGAAGGTCACAGGAAAATTCCCCACAGAAAACAACTGTGGGCTGTACATATTTACCCAAACAAGGCTGTAGCTATATAAGGCCTTTCAGCCTGGGATTTCAAAGTTCTGGTCCCCATGGTGAGCATTGCACTCTGCAGTGTTTCTTCAGGAGCATCCCCATTTGAGCTGCCCAGTTTATGCCATGAAATACCATAAATTTAAAATGTCTTAATAGATTTTTGAAACAGAAGCACACAAGTTGCATCTACTGCTGGAAGTAATAACACAACATTCCAGCACAGAGCCCTCTAAATTTTGACTTCCATTACAATCACTATGACAAATATTTTCCTCTGTATTGCAGCAAAATATTTAAAGATGGCCTGTCTTTAAAATCAGGATACATATAAAATAATTCTGCAGATAAAAATCAATCCCTCTATCCTATACTAGTTTTACACCAGAAAAAAATCCCATCTGACTTGAATTGTCTGCTGGGCTGAAATAAACTCCAGAAGCCCAAGAACAGGTCTAAATCACAAGATTTGGACTGGACATTAAACAGAGCCAAAGTTTAGGGTGTGCATTACAGGACACCAAACCACCACACACCAACCTGAATTTCAGAAAGAAAAAAAAAATTGTGGTTTGGGTGGCCAATTACTGAAAATTCAAAGATTTTTATAAAATATCTCAATTCCTCTATCCCCTTCACACAGGAACAGCCACAGCAATGTGTCATTTAGTTTCCCTTTCCTTTTTTTGCTGCTGTCAATAACAGAAACTTTTAGCACCTCTCCACTTTGCAGGGTACCCTGCTCTGCACCTTTGGCAAGCATGGCCAGTTTATTCCACCAGACATTTGTCACACATTGCCCCAGGGCTGCTTCCCCCCAGGACATTCCTCCCCAGTGAAATCCTGTCTTGTGCCTCCCAGCACAGACTGCAGAGCAGGGCAGGGCAGGATGCTGCCCCCTCAAACTGCAGCTGGTGCCTGGCCAGGAGCTGCTCCAGAGGCTGTGGCACAGGGAGGGGCTGCAGCAACCTGAGCCCTGTCAGCACCTCAGGAGGCTTTAAATTTGACCCTGACAGTCCATGAGGAATTTAATTATGGCTTTCCCTTCCCCTGATTGTGTATGTAGGCAGCTATATCTAAAGCTTAGTTTCACTTGCTGAGAAACAGTCAGACTTCCTTAATAGATTTGGCCATTTGAGGAATTAACCTTTTTTTTTCCCACACCCCATTTTTCCTTTCTGTTTAAAAAAAGTTACAAAAAAAAAAAAATCTCCAAGACATGTCAGGGCATGTCATGGCCACTTTAACTCCTCTGACATGCAGCCAGTAATAAAATTGCAGTATAATGCACCACAACAGAGTGATTTATGTGCAAATCTAAAGGGATTCACATGGAAAAAGCAAAAACTGCTAAGGTACCATGTAGATAATAGAAATTGCACAGACTATTAGGTAAAATATGAATAAACAACCATTAGTGGCTCAGCAACAGCAATAAAAGAAGATGCAAAAAAATCCCAGAGGTCGTGTCATGGGCTCTGATGTACTAAAAGTAGGTTAAGTTTCCCAAACTGGGAAAAAGCCACAATTAACCTTCTAAACCACATTTTTAGAAGTCTAAATATAGAAAAGTGCCATAGGAGAGTTGGTTGGGGAATTTCTTGCCTTTTTTTTTATGAAGAATGATTGGAAGCATTATTTCTCATGTGATTTCAGTGGACTTTTGATTAATAGCATCAGAAAAATAAAGCAGGAATACAGTACATTTATGTTTCCAAGCTTGCCAATTTTGTTTGAGGAATTGTACTCTATTTTTGATAGGCAAAAGGAACAATGTATGCCAGAGAACCTGCACTATTTATTAACTGAAAACAAATTTGTCCACCTAACAAATCTGTAAATTAAACACAGGAGAAAAAAAAATCCCCAGGAGTTACTGAGTTTCAGATGAAGAGATCTGTAACCCCTCTGTGCTGGGGCATGCCAGGTGTGCTCAGGTATAAAACAGAGGTGAATCACATAAGCTGCTTCTAGTTCCAGGTACACTTCCAGCCCTGAATGACCTTGGAGTGTGGGGTGGGGGATGACATGGTGACAATAACACACAACTGGAAAAAGTCACCAAACCAGCAATCTCCTGGCTGACTCCACAGCTACAAGACTGGATCTTTTATTGCCTCAAGATAACAGAATTTTATTTAGACACAGAAAACTGTTTGCAACTGTTTGTTAACTTTCAGACCCTGGAAAACTCCCACTCCTGAATTCTCTCCCTCTCCACCAACTGAGTTTCATAACTTCTGGACTCAGGCAAAACAATTTTAAATGAACAAGCAGCACATCACATTCTAATCCTCTTATTGTGAATTGCATCTACTACCAAACCACACAGAGAACACCCCTGAAGTCACTGACAGCCAGACTAAGCAGGCTGAGCAGAGATAAATACTCACTCACTGTAAATTGCAAATTTAATAGCAAAAATGATTTTCAATACTATTTTTAAGATAATTCCAGAAGTACTCTCAGGACCTTCTGGTTTTCCATCTGAGCTGGCACAAAATACTAATTTCAGCTCCACAGCTATAGATATCCTGTTACTGACAGCTGTTTAGGCAAAGTTGGCTTCACAAGTGAGCATGTCTTCCCTTACCCTTTCTGTGTACACAGAAAAGCTGAAAATAGAGGCAGAAATTCTCCTTGTTTTGCTTACCCAGCAATGTCCAGTCAGTCTGGGGAAGTTAGTCCTTTAAAATTATGGACAAACACACATTACATTTATGCTTCCCAAAATCCTGAAGTAATTTATTACTTTCTCTCAACAGAAATCTGAGTTTGTAAAGTCAAACTGGCTCATAAAGGGACAACAGGCTGAAGGCAGAGGAGTCTATGTTAGGGCTTGAAGCAGTTAGAAAAATAAATTTTAAAAGCTTTTTATCATAGTATTTTTTATATTTTCCACATAAGCAGCCTATCACAGATACTCTTCATAATTAGAAGCAACCCAAATAAACCACTTAGAGGAAATTAAAATCAAAACACGTGGGCTGCTTTGACTAAAGTCTCAACTTCTTTATATTGAGATTACATCAATCCCCATTACAAGATGCCATTCTTAAACAGGAACAAAATACTCGAGACATTATATTTTATTAGGAAACATTCCATCCCACACATTTGTTTTCTTTTCAAATGTTGGGAAAGCCAGATACACTGTCTGCAGTACCTCCAGGGTCTCCTGGCAGAACTACAATACCTAAGAATAATAATCAACCCAGGCTCAATTATAAGTGCAGTTAAAAAAAAAAAAAAAAAAGCCACAATCATGATTTATCCCTACCCAGACATACACACCTCAAAAGACTCAATTAACCTAATGAAAACGCTCTGCACATTTTCAAGTTGCCATGTCAGAAGTTTGGCTTTGTTTTCTGAAGTTTGTTTAAGGTCACCAAGTGGTCAGATCAGTTTATCACCAAGACATCCCAAAAGTACATAGGCCCAGAATTGCATAGTTAATCCTCTCTTCTCACATATTCCAGCTTTATCTATGGCATATAAGGTAAGGAAATGGTACAAAATACACACAAACCTGACCCATTTGCTGCTTTTTGAGAGACAGAAAATTGCTATCAAGTTCCTTTGAGTCTCAAACATGGTTTGTTATTCAATAGCCTGAAAGTATTAACTGTATTCTTGACCCATAAAACTTATCACAACCCATTTAATAAAAGATCTCTAGTTACTTAATTTCTCTGCTTCCTACACAAGCTTAAAACTTTTAACTAATATAAACTAATACAGGGCTTTTGATTTCAGTGACAGTATGTTAGGGAACTTCATTTTCATAACAGTATTCATTAAGGGATATTGACAATAATTATTCCCAAATATAAACAAACATTTATTCAATAAGCAACTGAACAGGCCTAACTATGTATTTAAAGCAGAAAATAAGAATATTTTTATTCAAAATTAAATTTGATATTGAGAGATTTGTAAGAGTGTTTTGTTCTTTAGTGGAAGAAAGTAAAGAGAGTAAAGCCCCTCTGAAAAATTCTACATTACTTACATACTCTTTGAAACACACAGGAAGATACCCATTATTGAGTAACTCCGTAGCAGATAATTCCTTAAGCAAAGATGCAGACATACTCAAGTACTCAGAAATATTAACTTCTCCTAAGTGAAAGCAACCTTCAGGGAGCCAGGGAAAAGAAACCTTTGATCCCTTTGAAATACAGATTATCACTTAGATTTTCAGCTGTTGCAAATCTAGGTGGCACAAGTGATTTCAATTCCCATTGACTTCAGGGAGTTCATTTGAATTACACCAGCTGCAGACATTCCCGTAGCTGTATTTAAGGAATTTATTTAGGGAACATGGGCCTGCCTGAGAGGACTGCACAGCTCTAAGTCAGAAGCCTCAGCCACCACAGGGAAGGCCAGGAACAGCAGCCATTAGTGCTGCTCAGCTCCTGGCCACCTTCGCTTTGCACATGTCTTGCTTGCTTAAAATCAATGCTTTGCTGCATTGTAAAAGAATTGTTCCATTTCTCCAGAGAACTACATGACAAAAGAAAGCATGGAAATTTTAAGTACGTCTCATCCCCCACACTGAAGGCTAAGGATGCATTGCAGACACCACAACAGAATGTTCTAGGAGATATAAAGCCCCTGTATTGCCTCTGGGAGGTTTCCTGGTCTGGTTTCATGCACCTTGCCAAAATTCATTGCTAGGAATGCAGCTGCCCTAGGC
This sequence comes from Agelaius phoeniceus, assembly GCF_051311805.1. Classification (NCBI taxonomy): domain Eukaryota; kingdom Metazoa; phylum Chordata; class Aves; order Passeriformes; family Icteridae; genus Agelaius; species Agelaius phoeniceus. The sequence continues at coordinate 12,673,114 of NC_135276.1, forward strand.
TTTCTGTGATAGAAGTGACTCTAAAAGTGTTTGGTTTACTCCATCAGAAGGCCCTGCTATCCCTTACTCTGATAATAATTTTCTTTTCTTAAGTGACTTCAGTGAAGCTCAAAACAACAAGATGGTTTTAATGCTTATATGAAGGCCTACAAATCAAACTAACACAAAAGATGCTTTGTTACATTTCAATAAACAAGACATCTGAGGCTGAGTGATCCATTCTGTCTGCAATTATCCTGATGTAAGTGGAGGAGTTGGGGTATTTGTATGACACGACTGAATGTTAGCCTTGATCTGATCAGATGTAACTGAAGACAGAATTTGGCCTACAGCTACAAAGTGTTCACATTTAAAACCCTAGCTTGATCCTCCCAGGCAGCCTGCACTGCACAAATGCACTAACATGTAGATTTGGCAAACAATGTACTGCTGGAGAGGGAAACGTCCCAGAGCAGCCCACAATAACAAATTGTCACTGTTCAGGCTAATAAGAACGAGCACTTAACAAAGTTGACATGCAGAACTAGACTGATCTTTACATGGGAGCAGGTGACAGCAGCGACAGAGACATTTATGGAATTTGGAACAGTACATGGAACAAGGGGACCGCTGCTCCTCCCACTGTGAGAGTGCCTTAGGCTGTACACAGAAGCATCAGGCTTTAATCTCCTACATATTGCTCAGAACTGAGACCATAATCAGTATTAGATGAAGAGATATTTTCATATATATTTATATCCTGGATGGCAGAGAAACACATGCCCTCATTTGAAACCTTAGAAATCAGATGTACTGAGGGTTTTGTGCATGTGTCACCAAGCATTAAAGAAAAGTACCTCTCACTAATTTGCTAAAAGCTAAGCTAGGCAGTTACGAAACAACTTTATAATCATCTGGTTTTGGTGACTGCTCTCTTTACTCTTTGATGCTGCATCCCAGATAGTACCTGACAGCACAATACCTAGTAGGATCATCATTCTGCTGCATACCTAGAGCTCATCTGCTTGCTTTTCTCTCACAAACAGCAAGCCAAGCCTTTATTTCACTCATTTCTTACCCATGTTATCCATTAATTTTGCTGTCTTTTTACAGCTTAATTACCACAGAAGACCTGAAAAGACCATCACTCCCTAATGTCTGAATGAGAAGTTGAAAAAGTCTAAGGATAAGAATGAGGGATGGGGGAGGAGTGTTTTGTTCATGGTTAAATAAGCACAAATGGAATGGTTAGAGGTTATAAATGTTTGCATTTTTTAACAGGGTGCTTAAAGGCATTTGAATATAAATACAGACATAAAACACATGCTTTGAGGAACTCAAAATCCAAACATTCAGTTTTGGACAACTCCACAGAACGACGTGGGACTGTCCTTTGCATTTCCCTAGAATAAAAAGATCCTTCTTAACAACTGCTAGTGTGTCCATAAATGAGGAGTTGATCTCTTGTGTTGCCCCTCTGACCTGAGCTAGTGAATGCAGCAGAGCTGGATACAGATGTTGTGCAACACAGAGACTGGAGCTCTCAGAGTGCCCTGGGAAGGGCTGGCCCTGCAAGCCAGCCTGAAGGGGCCTGCTATGTGCAGATGCTTCTCTTGCACCAATACAGTGGGGGATACCTGTCCTTTCAGGTCTGCTTCCAATTTACTGGTTCCTACAACAGCAAACAATCTATCTTAATCTAAAAAAATGAGTGTGGTGGGCTTCTGCTAATTCTGAGAAACCAAATCTCTCTCCAGAGTGGTGTCACTCCCAACTGCGTTCTCTGGGACACACATTAAAAAGTTCTTAAATTTATGCCAACAGGCATTTCCTGTTTCTCAACCCTAGAATTCTCATTTCTTTCATTTCTTTTTGGACCAGAAGTTAAGTGTAGAGGGTGCCTTTAGCTTAAGAGCATAAAAAAGTCATAACAGTTCAAAGAAAAGCCCCCATTGGGGCAGTCCCGGCGGGTCAGGAATGCACGTCTAGAGAAGAACATGAGGCAGTAAGCCCATAGCACGGCTTTTCCATGTGTAAATTTCACAAGCTTCCAAGAGTCAGGGGTTCAGGGGCCACCAGAGAGGAAGGACACCTTTAGACCACTTTAACAGCAATGGATTTACCTCAGAACACAGTAAGTTCAGTATGAACTCAACAGGCTTAGTACTAGAGTTAGGAACAGATCTGGCATTATTCACCATGACTGTATGCGTATTAATTAACATTTTCTACCTAATCTGTGGGCTGCAAACACCAACTGCAGAGGCTGTATTTCACTGCTTATTGCAAGTGAACAACAGTTAGTTACACAGCCCACCTTGACCTTGTTATTTTGAGGTTGCCCATAATCTCTCTTTCTCAAGAGTTCACAGATCTGTAGCAGAAGAGTTTTCATCACAATATGCCCTTAACCAGCAACTCAAGCACTTGAGAAAACAGAGCCTACTTGGCTCTTCTAAAAAGCCATGACTCTCAGATCTTCTCATGGCTCAATACCATGGTATTGACATACTCAGAGGAAGCACAGAGAGCCACCACAGCACCTGGGTCACAAGAGAGCTTGCAAAACTGAGGGATAGCACTAGCTGCCCTCTAGATGGGTTTCCTTCACTGTGTACAGCATCTGGATGGATTCCCATGAGTACTTTTGCTGTCAGTTTAAGGGAGTAAAGGCCATGTTCGCCTTGGATTAATTTTAAGTTTGGAACAAGGAGAACAAATCAGTTTCCTAATTTCACACTATTTCCCTGTCTCCCAATCCCATATACACTTACCAAGTCTAACAACACTTAGCATGTCTCCTTTCTCCTGACACTTCAGCAGGGGAACTTTCCAGAAAAAAGCCTGACACAGGAACCTCCAGAGTGGAAGCATTAATGCTGTTCACTTACACACTGTCCAGGTGATGTCCTCTGCACAAATGCCTGAAAGTCACTCACAGCTGGCTGTGGCAAACTTTGATAGATACTAGTGTCCCTTCAGCCATTTGGGATGCCCTCATGAGCACTTCCAGAGAGAAAACTGCCTGGCACTGTTACAGCTGAGACAGCCATGAGCTGCAGAGTACCATCACACCACTTCAGAAGGCTGTAAGCATCTGCCCTACTTGTCCTTTAGCCCAACCTTTTATACCCTCCTGTTGATGCACTGCACCTGTATCCCCTCACTGTTAATGCCCTGCACCTGTGTGCCCCTCATTGTTCATGCCCTGCCCCTGTGTGCCCCTCACTGTTAATGTCCTGCCCCTGTGTGCCCCTCATTGTTAATGCCCTGCACCTGTGTGCCCCTCATTGTTAATGCCTTGCACCTGTGTGCCCCTCATTGTTAATGCCTTGCACCTGTGTGCCCCTCATTGTTAATGCCTTGCACCTGTGGTGTGCCCCTCATTGTTAATGCATTGCACCTGTGTGCCCCTCACTGTTCATGCCCTGCACCTGTGTGCCCCTAATGGTTAATGCCCTGCACCTGTGTGCCCCTCATTATTAATGCCCTGCCCCTGTGTGCCCCTCACTGTTAATGCCCTGCACCTGTGGTGTGCCCTGCATTATTAATGCCCTGCACCTGCGGTGTTCCCCTCATGTTAATGCCTTGTACCTGTGTGCCCCTAATGGTTCATGGCCTGCACCTGTGGTGTTCCCCTAATGGTTTATGCCCTGCCCCTGTGTGCCCCTCACTGTTCATGCCCTGCCCCTGTGTGCCCTCTGCTCCCTTTGGTGTTGCTCAGTGCCCCTGGGCACTCCATGGCTCATTGCTGTCAGTGCTGCTCACAGCTGCAGCTCATTGGGGATGAGGCTGGGCCAGCCCCATCCCAATCACCACAAACTGTGCACCTACATGGCACTTTTTGATATAGAAGACCCAAATAGATGACAATGCCAAATCTTTAGAATGTCTCTACTTCTGCCATTAGTTTAGATGATCTCTGAGTAAATACAAGCCTGGAAAATATATATTAACTCTAACTTCAGCAACTTCTGTTGTAAGATAACAGAGATAACCTTTTTTGCTTGCCAACTTCACCCACATGTTGAAAGTATTTAGATGAATTTAACATTCTTGAATTACTTGGGCTCCTTATTCTTATAAATATTTATACTCAGCATGAATTCAAGAGAATGTCTCCATCTAAAAATAGCATTCTGATTTGTGGCTTTCCAAATATGAGATGGGAAGTCAGAGCATCACAAACTAAATACAGCAAGTGTGTGTAATTATCCTCATTAAAACACTTTGAGTGGAAAATTTTCATTACCCTGGGATATAAGAGAAAGCAGGGCAGACATCCCCTGGATCCCGGTTGCAAGACACTTATGAAGGCCATGTAATCCTGTATTTCTAGTAATTTGCTCAGACTTTCAGGGACTTGCTTCCAGCACTGAAGCTACAACCTGTCCATGCAGAGCTGAGGCAGATGCATGGCTGCTTCCTGAGTAAATCCCTGGAAAATTACTCCATACATTTCTAGGAGGCTAGTGGGGAAACTCTGGGCTGAACTTCCAAGTGTCGGAGTTGGTATTTGAAAAATCCTATGTTAAAGCTCTAAGCAGGACATTTAAAGTTCTGGTGTGCCACAACTCCATTGTTCTAAAAGCAATTTGCTTGACTACAAGGTGAGTATTTGATGCTTCCATTCAGTGGATCCTGCCTACAGGTGGGAAAGGGAAGCAGAAGTACTAATGAAAACATCACTACCCCATAATTGCAATCTGTCTGATATTTGTAGCTGCCTTCAGGAGAATGGACATTTTACTCTCATTCTCCTACCATCCAGTTCAGTTTCAAAGCCCAAATCCTCAGCACACATTTTCTCTCTTTGCCATTGAGGCTTTTTCCTTTTCCCCTCCAAACACCTTCCCAATGTTTCCCAGTGAACCCAGGATGTTTCTGCCATACTGAATGAGAGGGAGCACAATCCTTTCCACTTCTGCTCTGAATGAAAGCACAGCAGGAAGAGCTCCTCTGGTAATGTTTATGCAGCTGTGCAAGTCTGCTAGAGGGAGCAGCAGAATTGCTAACACCTGAGTCATTTTATCACCAAACCCATTCTGCAGAATCCATGTCCTCCACTACCAGAGCAGAGCTGAGCCTGCATTGTAAAAAAACTCCAAACTCATGCCCCCTTCTTTGAAGAATGTAAAATAAAATACAAATTTAAAAAATAAATAGAAGTTGTGCATCAATTCTTCTTCTTACTAGGCAAAAATTGCTTTTTTAAGCTTCTGATTATTGCCCTTCTTGCATGGAAATGTACTCAGTTTGTCTTTCCTCTTGATAAGGTGACTGCAGTGGGTGGAGACTCTGGAGTACAGGTACTTCAGGAATGACTCAGGATAATTAAGTGACTGCAATTTAACAGCTTTAATCCTCCAATACACTTCCCCTCTAAGTACTTAGTTATAAACCTAATCTTCTTGGAAAACTACTCTCTCTTCCATTTTCAGCATGTCAGACCAGTGTTTAACACTTTTATTCATTTCATTGGCACATACTTGTGTCCACTGGACACAAGGCACACACAGTGGGAGCAGTGATAGTCCCAGTACACATTCACTGTAATGCTTCTGCTCTACCACAGCTCTTTGGCTTTGGCTTGGAGCAGAAGTAGAGATAAAAATGGCAGATAAGGAATAAAGTTCACATGGCTCCACAATGCCCCTTGCCTAACATTTCCTCATGTTCTCACCCATTCTCCACACATACATGACAGTAATCCAAAGGAGGGTGCACCTACTACTGCTCGACCTTTGAAAGAGTTACTGGATTGCTAACACTGCAGTGGAACACATTTTAACGACCTATACATTAAATATTTTTTATTAATTTAGTGTTGGTGCAAATGCATAAAGTTTAGGTTATCTCTATTTATTTTTTTTTAGGTTGAATCTTCAGAATAAGAAACATCACCTCATTCTGCACTTGCTGATCCAATTGAGGCTCCAAATAGTTAAATTCTTACAGGGAAAAAAAAAAAGGCATTTTTTCCTTCTGGGCTTCCTCGCTATAGTTGAAACTGAAAACAGAAGGGCCAGAATACCACAATAAAGGCTGCTCTTACTGTATTTCTGAACTGACTAGGAGAGACAGGAAGATCAAGAAATCCTGTGAGAGATAATAAAAGACAAGCACTTGAAAACTGAATTGTGATGTGGCCACCAGAAATACCACTCTGAGAAACAAAAATACTTGCAAGCATGTCCCTAGAGGATGGACTGCCAAGCCCTGGCTCAGCAGCTCTGCTGGATTTTTTAAGAACAGATTATGCAAGAATCTTCTGTGAGCACAAGGAAGGGAAAAGCAGCAGTGGATTTTGTCAAGCTATCATGAAAATCTAGGAATTACCATATTAGATTAGGCTGTGCCTCCTATCAAATTCCTCTCAGCAGTCATTAGCCCCAGATGCTCCAGAGGAAGCTGAGACAGGTCTGGTATATCATATTGGCCAGGAGACCTGGCAGCCCTGTTTCTCATAGTGTGTGGATAAAGCACTGAAGCATCAGAGAAGGGCTGCCTCTCTGTGTGCTCCAAAGAGCTCCTCCAAAGAGGAAATGCATGTAACTTGGCCCCTAGCTGGCAGGTCTCTGGATGTTTTCAGAGTAATTCAGGGTAAGCTCTAGTCCAAAGAACATTTCATTCGTAAATGTTTTCAATAAAGCAGTGGAAGCCACCCACATCCTGCTGGGACAGTATGGGTTTGTGCTTCTGAGTTCTTGAACCATTTCAGGAAAAAAATGATACACACCAGAGCCCTTTTAAATGTCATATCAGGCAGTAAGTGATATTGGCACAGTGAACTAATTAATTTTTAAATAAAAAGGAGTTATCCAACTTTTTCTATGAACACACAACAGTAGCCCCAGCTCAAATGTTTGTGCAAGATGAGTACACAGCCCAATTTTTACCCCATTACCTTTTGAGAGGCAGCAAGGTGGCCTCAGGCAAACCTCTGTCTCCCTGGGAGCATCACTAGGGAGCTGTACCACTTCAGACTCCAATAGGAGAGCATTTCAAAACCAACCACACACTTTAATTACTGGCAATTAGAAATGCCTGGGTTTGTGTGTTTACAGCTGAAAAATGTTAATGTGTGCCAGTTGTGTCAGAAAGTTTGATTAAGCTATTTAAACTGAATTTGAAAAACTTAAAACACTCCAAAGACTCTGATCAGAGTATCTTGGGGGGCTTTCCAAATTGCCATGTAGAAGTCAGAACTGCTTTAATACTCTCCTCCCTGGTCCCAGTGGACCAGAGCTGGCCTTGCAAAGACACACACCCAACACAGCTGGCAGGAGAGATTTCTGTCTGGCAGTTTCACAAAGACGAAGCAGCATCTTAATCTTATCTAGGATCATTATCTGAATGGCAAACTGCAGTTACACCTGAGGTCCCAATGACTATCCCTGGTGCCAGTGGGGTCCATAGGAGCAGCTATGAAATGAGATAAAGGTGAGTAAAACACATACACACTCCACTCTACAGGTTAGCTGCTTTTTCAGCATACAGCAGAGCTGTGATTGTCATTTTCTTAGAAATTTGAAGACTGAAAGAAACAGCAACAATAAGAGAGTGATGTTAGACCAAGTTCATGGGCAAAACACAAAAAGAGCCAAAGGTACTTTTTCCTGGCCTAACAGAGATGATATTCCCATAGACATGCAAAGCTGATGATGAATGCTTGCTACAGAGCTCTCCATGTGTCATAAAATATGAGCAATAAAATAAAGTCAAAGAATTGAAAAGACAAATGACAAGCCTCTGTGCATCATTAATGAATGATGAGGGTAGAAAGGCAGAAGATAACCCTCCATGCATATAATAATGATGTCTTTGACTGGTGGTGCTTCTCTATGCCTGCACGTTTAATAAGATGTGTTAGAATTAAAAATTTAAAAATCAAGTCCATGTGCTCCATAAAATATGAGGAAAGAAGCAACTCTAGCCTAAGTTAAGATCTTAGCATTGTACATCCTATTAAAGAAGGAGATGTGTTGATTTATGCAAATACTCATAAATGAAGCATGACACTATTCCAATTCTGATAACAAACCAAGTCAGTAATCTCATGTCTCATCAAAGGAAGAATTTTGATACTTAGCAAAGAGTTGGAAGTCCACAGGAAACCATCTGTTATTGCATCAAGTGACCTTTCTTCAGCTGCTTTATACCCAAAGCTTCAGACCCCAGGCTGACTTGTGGGGTTCTGTGATTTTTCCTGGATAATGTGAATGAGTTCCCCAATAACATTGGCATTAGTGAGAAGACACTAAGGCTTCATGTTTTGTTTTTAACGCTGTCCATTGCAAAGGAGCTGAACACACTGATTAATGAGAGCAAGACTACATTCTCCAGACCTCTCAGTAGGACAAGTACTTCCTATTGGACAAAAGAAAGCTCTACATAACAACTTTTTTTTTTCCCCCACATCTTTAGAAAGTATCTTTATGCTGTGCTATTATACTGGAATATAACCTAATGCTATCCAATCAAACATTCCTTTACCTAGAGTCAAAGCTGTATATCAAACTTTTTCCAGGATTGTTGACATAACAGGATTAATAGCTGTTGAACTCAATACTTTTAAAGGTCTTTTCCAACACAAATGATCCCATGCTTCTGTGATCCATTATGTTCCCAAAGGCATCCTCAGCCAAGCATACAGCTGAACTTGATGGCTAAATGGGACAACTGTTTTTCATTACCAAGCACAAAAAGGCAAGCAAACAAACAAACAAAACCAAAAATCCACAAAATCCCCACATCTTCCAGCTCTAACTCTGTATATTGGAGCTGTACTGAACAGCAAAGAGACAGCAGATATTTCCTGCCATAGTCAGAATACGGGAATGGCTCCCATATTCTGACTCCCTCAAAGTTCATTTGATTATGTATTTTTAGACTTAGGTATTTTGCCAAGCCTGCAGCAGTGTCTGCTTCCCACAGGTTGGAGCCTCCAAGGAATGTGTGCATTTGAGAAAGATGAGAGATATCTTTGGAAGTGTCACACCTGGATGAAACAGTGACACGTCCTTTAGAAGCCTGGGATGTGGCTGGAGGGGCACAAAGAAGAGAGGATGTGTGCAGCCACATGATGGGGTGGAGCTGAAGCCTTGGAGAAGAGGCACATCATAAAACAGGCAACAGAGGAATCGTGTAACAGCTTTTAAAAAGAAAGACCCATCATGATATCTCCCTACCTTGATGCATTTTTTTCTACAAACACCATTAACAACTTTCTTTGCTCCCCACCAACTTTGTTTGAAGTTAAAAATAAGGAAAATGTGCTTTAATGAACCATTAGTGTCTCTCAATATCTTCCAGGCTAAGTCTACTTAATTTATGAGGCAAGGGATCTTCTTTTCTCCCTTTTTTTATCCTTTCTTTTTCCATGCAAATGCAACCTGGAATCAGAAGTCTGATGCTCAGAGCTCAAATATCATCACCAATAAAAAAAATCAGTAACAGAGATTTATCTGAGAGTGATGCTGTTAATGTCCCAGACAGAGCAGAAAACCAGCTCACTTTCCCACAACTATAGTGTCTCTTAATTGCTAGCAACATTAAAAGCTCAATTCTGTTAAGTAAGCAGATATGTCAGACATATGGGAGCAGGTCTAGGGGGCAAGTGCCATTGTTTTACAGTCATTTCTCTCACTGTAATGGCATTTAAGAAGTTATTTGCAGCATCTAAACTAGAAGGCATGCATGTGGGCATTGTGTGAGAGACAGATGGACTAAGAAAAGCATCTGGCTTCTATACAATAGAAATTTTAAACCTTAAAGCAATCAAAGGTCTTTAAAGTAAGGAACCCTATCTTGTTCCCCAGCAAAGTGAATGACCAACATTCCAAGGTCTACAAGAGGAAGAATCCACCCTCACAACTTGCAGGAGTAAAAGACCAGATATTTGGGGTTTACTGCACTTGAAAAGTTCTTGGTCAAAACACATAAGTTGTAAAGAACTCATAATTTTAAGATACTTACACAATTTTCCTTAGGATCTAGAAATTCCAGTTTGCAACATAATGAGAAGAACGTTACTTTTAGTGTTACATTCTATGCAAAATGACTGTAAATGATTCATTCTCATGATTCACAACTGGCAGAGACCCCCAGGGGCTGGGAGAGAGAGAAAAAGGTGGAGTTGTGTGACAAAAAGGCTCTGCCCATGCTTCAGCAGAGCACATTACACATCTTCTAAATATACACTGCTGCCCAGCTCTCACAATGAGAAGCAAATAACAAACTTCACATCTATGATATGCCTATAGGTGGGAAACAACTTTCCCACACAGCCCTGCCTGTTCTCACTTTTATTATAGCAGTGCTCTAACACTGAACAAGGTGACTTGGCCAAAACAAACTTTTTGTATGGTGGAAGTGAAAAGCAGAATGAATGCAGTAAATTTTAAATCCAAGGCTTGGTGTCATGGGAGACAAAAAGGCAAACTTCTAATAAAAGGATCTTGGAGAATGGCGAGAAAGAGCTGTACTGAAATCATATTTTTAAATTATTTTTATCCAGTTGAATGACAGAGCTTGTCCCTTCTATGTAGTATAAATGACTGAATAGTTCATATGAGCAATAATACCATGGCAGATTGAGGCAAGCCAAGATTTGATTCTTAGCTCTGCTACCAATTCATGCAGAAAAATCATTCAAAGTCTTTGTGCTTTGACTTTCCCATCTGAGAAAGGAGATATTCAGCTTAGTTCACAGAAGTGTTAAAGTGTTGATCATTTTTATGCACATAGCAATGTGAACTCATTGGGTAAAAGGTGCTTTGGAAGTATTAAATATTCTCCTTGCTAATATGCCTGCTTTCCTCTTTGTATTGTTTATGAGTAGCACTATTCTTTTGAATGAACTTCAGCCCATTAGAATGAGACAGTATGGAATTTACATTTTTTGCAATGATAAATGCCTTTAATTTTCTTCAACCAAATACATTCCAAACCAACATTTAAGCATAAGACTAATCTCTTTTGTTTCACATGACTATTGAGTAAAAACAAGTGCTTAAGTGTTCTGTCAAATTGAGGCCATAAGAGTTTTTGCAAGAATAAGCAGCAATTGGCAGTCAAAGTCTGTGATTTGAAAAAAGTTCCCCTCCAAGTCTTGAAGAAACTATCAACAGTTTGGTTGTTATCCCACCAAAATTGATGTGGTATCTCTACACACAGGTTAAAAAAACTCAAACATTTACGAAAAAAATATATTAATTTCCCATCTTATACTTGATACTTCTCTAGAACTTCAGTGTTCCCTGTTACACCTTGTTCTGACTTTGGAGGGGAAAGAAACACTAACTGCAAGTCCAAGTTTGAGGGAAGAGGAATATTCTTCCCTTCACCTTCATCAAAGGGACCAGGTTTTCTTCTGCTGTTTCCTCAGTTGTGGTGCATTTCCTACAAGAATTGAATATACCAACAGTCTATCACTATTTCTGCTGCCTTTCTGTTTTACTCATCAGTAGTAATTGTATTTCTTATATAATCAGATTGATCTGGAATTTAAAGAGGTTTGTGCAGCCTATGAGCTGCAGCTCCTGGATTCCTCTGGAGTACACAGAGTGTATCCATATTTCACCAATTCTGACCTGAATGTTCACCTTAATAACAAACAACTGCTATAAATCAGTTCTCGTGCTCTCTGCAATGAAACTGAAAAACATAAACTGAGCTCACTTAGACTGGTTTTCCTGAGGTGGTGCATTAGGTCAGAGACTCATTGTGAGAGGGCTGCAGTTTGTAGTCTGCAACATTACAGATTATTAGGATTTCATCTGACTTCAAAGGCAGAAGATTATCTTCTCTGCTGTGTATGGTATCAGGGAGGTTCCTAGAAAGATCTTGCTAGCTTTATTGTGAAGACAGACCTGATGAACTTCAATGAAACAAATGAAAATGGAATTTTCTATGCAAAGGAGCTGATGTACCTATGAAACAGCCTGGCACATATTCAGACTGAATTCATGACTAACATACTTGTAAATATTTCTTGAAATGGTGAATTCTGAGAGGCAAATCTAGGGCTTTTCTGTCTGGAGCAGAAAGCTGGAAGAGCTAATGAATAAGAATCTCCAGTGGACATGCAATGCAAAACCTAATAAATCTGAGACACCTGAAGAGCCCTCCTTCCCTGAAACTTATTTATTAAGTATTTATTAAGTATTATTAACTTAAGCAAAAATTAAATTCTGCCAAGATGAAAGGTGTTGGATCTGTTCTTGCAGGAATTTAGTTCAGATTAACTTGCAGTTGGCAGTAGCAAATGCTGAGTGTTACTATGCTCAGAAAGGTGTGCTGGAGAAGTAGGACTGCATCTTGGACCAAGAGTGTGGAAAGGCTTCTTAATTTATGAGATCTCTGAAATAAATAAATGATAAATCACATATTTCATTCCCCAAAGAAGGTTAAATGTCCTACCTCCCCCTTGGGAACTCAGAGGGCTGGGGGTTTTAAGCTTACAGATTTCTGTTCTGAGAATTACATGAGAAAGATTTGTAGACTGCAGGTAGAAGCATCAGAGGAGTGGACAAAAGCTCAGTAAAAGCAGCATCCAGAATGAAAACACTGTTCTGGGTAAAACATCATCTCAGTAACATGTGGACTGACATTCCCAAAGCTATTAAGGAGATCAAGCAGAAAAAACAGCTACAACTGTTGAGACTGTAAAGTTCCAAAAGCTCTCACTGTGAAGAGCTGAAAGCAAGACAACTCAATGTATTTTAAAGTCTCTCTCTTCCTGGAGTAGGAAGATGACTCCATCACAGATGGTAATGCTAAAAAAAAATACAATAAGGAAACTTAGTATTACTGTACAGGTGCTGCAGCTCCACAGAAGATGCCATGTTTTCAGTAAAGCCTCTTAATCCAGAATTTTACACGGAAGTTCCCCCTGCTTATCTTACTATCATCAGAAAAACATGTATTGATCTGCTTATGATCATAATTCCCAATTCAAATCTTTGTCTATTACATCACTGCAGACTGGGAAGGGAGGGAGCCTAGGAAGCACAGTGATAAAACCAAAATAAATCTTCATTTAAATTTCAGAATAAAACCTTAAGCACTTTATTCTTTGAAACAGAGGGAAAAAATGCATGATCCAGATTTTGTGTGCAGCAGCACTCCTATTTTTTTAATATCATCTTGAAATCAGGAGTGAAACCCAGTACAAACTTGTGCAAATGGCCCTAGACTCAGTCTTCCTGACAGGAAAATGTAGACCTGCTCTAAGGTCCATCAAGCTGCCTCTGGAAGTAGTTTAGCCTTTTATTTGCCCTGCATTAATAATGGTCAAGTAGGAAAAAAATTAACGGCTCATAAAAAGCATAGGAAAAGTAATAAAAACATTGAAAGACAGAAAGATGGAATTGAATCCCTTCAGAGAAACATTCTCCCTGCCCATTAAAGTGCTGCCTTTATTCAGTCATTCCCATTAACAAGGAGCTCAGCCTGCTGGGGGACAGGCAGGTGCTGCCACTCCTCTGCCTTCCCGGCTAATGGAAGTTTCCCTTTGAACTCGACACCACCTCAGAAGCTCTGTGGGCCTGTAGGATTTCCTCCCTGCTCCCCTGTGGGATTCCCATGGAGCCCTTAGATTTCTCTCCTTTTTGGCATCCTTGAGGTTGTGATTCTGTTCCTGGGGTCGCTGTGATGAAATGATGACCTGGTTAAAGGAAGAGAATCTGACCCCCAGTGCTGCCAGCAGGGAGGTCACGAGTCTGATTCCCTGCTCAGCCCTGCTCCAGCAGCTCCTGCCCCGTGAGCACTGCCAGGAGCAGGCTTGGTATGGCCCCTGGCATCCCTCTGCACACTGCAGATGGAAAATCAGTTTCTCCAGCGTGATGCCACAAAATACTGCTCAACCAGAGAGGAGCCTGCAGTTCTGTGACATTCACTCTGGTTTAGCACTCTGAAAGCTGAGCCTCCACTGCCCTAATGGTGGTCAGCCCAGTGATACTGAGACTCATATATAAATATATCTGAAAAATAACCTTAAATAATCCAATATGAGTACTAATTTGTTGTAGCAAATTGACATTAAAAACAAAAGAAAAAATACTTCAAATAAATATCCCCCATGATTGTTCCCAGGAATTCCATTTTAACAGTTCACAGATTGTAGTTTTAGCAGATGGTTGAAGTACTACATGAAAAGTTAGTAATATAAAACAAATTAACTTTTTGCAACATTACCAAGAGCAACCACTGAGGAAATCCTTTTCTCCTTTCCAGGAAAGTTCTTTTCTATTTATAAGATATATTCCTATTGTAATAACTAAGAAATTATTGCTACAGTAAAGGTAAAGATGGTAACTATCTTTAAATGGCTGAATGATGATCAATATTTGGCAAAGACATTTTTTAATCATATTTTGCTACTGTTAAACCATTTATATAGCTACTAAATAAGACATTTCTGATTTTTTTTACCAGCTTGCAGTGACTAATTTATTCAGATGCATTTTTTTCCATTATTCATCTCCTGCTCATGGCAATGTTTTTGAAATAGCTTGATGTGATTATTGACCAATTTCCCTTAGCTCTATTAAATTGTACATTTTGTTTAATTTATTAGCTTTTGTATATGTAGCAGATAGTTATTCTTGTTGGTTGGTTTTATTTGTGTGTTTGCTGGTTTCTGATGGTGAGATCATAGAGCTGTTTCCACAAAAAAAAAAAAAAAAAAAAAAAAAAAAAAAAAAAAAAAAGCAAGCCCATTCTGTTCTGAATCTGCTGTGATGAAATGGAAAAATGGAATTTGCATTCAGTATCCACCACCAGTGGTCAGAGGGAATCACTGTCTCCTTCAAAGATTGTGCTCTTTAAATCCTCTGCTAGTTCAACTACTATATATTTGATTTTAATTAAAGTTCTGTCATAAATTATAAAAGACCACATCTTCAAAGTCATTAATTAAGGTCCCTTGGTGTCTGAATACCAACCCTATAATGACAAGTGAGGTGTACAGTGAGTAGCAACAAGCAGCTGCCCAGCAGCAGCAGCAAAGCAAGCAGAACCATTATTCTGACATGTTCAGGACTGCACTTGCCCATTGTTACAGCAAAGAGATCTCCCATGAATGCAAACAGAACAGCAGTGGGGAATAGCCAGGCTTTGGTGTGGCACTGTTTGGGAGCAAAGTGCCTCTTTCTCAGGATTTGAGAAATGTGTCACTCAGTGCAGCATTCCTTAGGGTCTGCAGTCTGGAAAGCAGAAATGCCATAGCTCTGCACTGTGGCTGAGGAGCTGACCATGCAGTCACATCCACTTAGCTCTTGCTCTTACTGTGGGGACAGAGGTGGCTACCTGGTTAGCAAAGGGCTTGGTCCCATCATCTTTACTCACATTTTGCACTGCAACATTCCTCATGGAGCTCCACAGGCCCATTCACAGCACATGGCACAAGGCAACAACAGTGTGGACAGCAGGATTTGTTCCCAGTGCTCCTGAGGATCATGCTGAGTTTGCCAAGTTTGACCAAGTACAGCATCATCAGGACTTCTTCTGAACCACCAGTATGAGGAAGCACCAGTAGGGAGCCACCTGTATGTTTGAAGACAAATTAGTTCTGCACATTGTAGCCACAAAGTCCAGTTCATTATCAAATTTTAAAAAATTCATTTCTAATTTAGTAGCAAGCTAACAAATTATATCCATGTCAGCAGAACTTCACATCCTTAGGACCTAACTTATTAAAACAGAAAGGATGAGAGAAACAAAAGGCAAATATAATTTCTACCTTAAATGCTGAAAATCACATCTGGTACCAGTGGTTGACCCTTTGTACATTGTTCCACTCTCACCCCTCCATGCACACAAACACTCACACTGATTTCCAACAGGTTAAAGACTCCCTCATGTGGTGGTCAGGTATGGTGAATCAGATCACTGAGGCCTGAGCCAGCTGCTGAGCAGACAGAGAGCACATCCAGATCATAAATGATGGGGATGTTTAAAGCTTACCTTCTGTTAGGATCAACCCTTCAACATGCAGGGCTTGCATGAGCTCACCTGCCTGCAATATAAATGAGTTCTTGCTGAAGTTATTAATCCTTCTAAACTCAGTGGGGACTGCTGTGACTAACCATTGCTTCCTAGAGACAAATTTACTAAAACAGATAAACTGCTGATATCACATCTTCCTGTGCTCCTGCACATCTCCTCCAGCCCCTGCAGCAGGCACCCCCTGTTCCTGGTACAGGCACTGAAAGGCAGCTGCCTGGAGCTCACTTGACTTGCCAGTGTCAAACCCCAGAAAGAAAGCAGACCCTTGGTGTGTCCCTGCTGTTATTTGTGTAGATGGCCCACCTCCAGGAGAGGTGCCCCTGAGAAAGAGCAGTGAGCAGATGATTCCTGCACACCTCAGGCTCTGGGAGTCTCACTCTGGCACCAGGCTTGTGGCCTTGCTACTTCTACCACAGTGCCCTACAGGGTCAGACATGTGGTACAAGACATCAAAATCCCTTTTTCAGCATAGTCCAGTCCCAGGCTTTCTTCTGTAAGCTCTTTGCTTTCTTGGTACTTACAAGCTTTTCTTCCTCAGACGAGAAGAAAGGCTCTGGAATGCTGATCCAGGAGAAATTGCAAAATGGGATTTCTGAAAAGAGAATGAGTCACAAGGCAACCCTGGAAAACCAAAAAGTAGCCAAAGGTCTGGCTAAACTGGACCTTGGCATATTTTTATTGGCATCTTTCCTGAAGTTCAGGCAAACTTTTCCATCACCTGAGCTTTGGGTTTTCCAGTTCCTTATAAGTTCTGATTGCAAAACTCTGAGAACACTACAGATCTGGCAACTTTAATGAGTTATTTCTTTTCCACAAATCCTGCTAAAATCAATGCAAGTCCATCTACTTTAATAACTTGTTTTGCTTCCTAAACTAGAAGCTATAAACTGACAGCACATGACCTAGAGAACACACGAGAAGAGGTTACATACAAATACTGCAATAGTTGCAGACACACATCCCACTGCACCCAGTTAGAACCAGCTGAGTTGGTAATCAGAGGATCAGCTGTTTTCTTAAGACCTTAATTGTCCTGATGATTATTTATTTCTTCAGCCTAGCAACAGGTTTCAATTTAAAACATGAAACCCCACCAGGAACAAATTTACCATCCTCCCATGGCCTGTGCTCACGACACTCTGCCTAACATACTCTTCTGAAACCATGAGGAAATGATCAGCTTCTGAAAAAATTCTGGAATTAGTGACAGTAGGAATTGCTACAGTGTGTTTCTGGAGAGATGTCTACTCTGTAAGCAAATTATCTAGGACACCATCTGAAGTCTAATCTTGAAACTGCTGAGTGCTTCTGAATCATTTCAAAAATCATTTTCTGAAACAGAAAAATCCTTTGATAAAAACAGCATGTTAATGCATGCTCATGTTTCTTTTTCACAGTCAGATCTAGCTAGATATGTAGCTTACAACTCAAAAGACATCATGATTCCCTTTTTACTGTTATTATTGAAGTATATCCTCAAAAGAGGTATTTGCCTTCTCAGACTGTGTCTGCCGTACAGTAACTATTCATGTACAAAAGTAGACATTTAAAAAGTACATTTGGCATCTTACTCACAAAGCAGATGGTTTAAAATTTTAATATAGAGTGGTTCTAACTTGAAACAAACTCAGTAGCTATAGAGGACCCTTTTCTGACTCAGGAGAGATACTTCAATGTGTTTATGAGATAAATACCTAATATAGAAATTATATGCAACAGAGAAATTAATTTTTTCCAGAAATACATAAAGGCAGTAGTAGGAGATACAACTCTGTTCATTTTCTGTAGCTAATCCAGAGGTAGCATCTCTCTACATAGCCAAAATATCTTCCAGAGGATTAAGGTAAGAGAAAGGAGGTCTAGACTAGTGCTTCAGCTCTTCCAAAAAGTTGGTGGATGGCCTTAGGTTCTCTTCTCAGCAGGCCTTTTTCTTCTTCCCCTGTGTTTTGTATTTAATGTATTCTTTGTATTCTTTCTTTAATGTTTAACTTCTAGGAAGTCTACCCAGAAGCCACTAATTACTGTCAGAGGGAATCTCTTCAGAGAATGGAGGGCTGAGGAATGTCTTTGCAGCAAACACTAACAGCAGTTATCCTGTCAATCCATCAATGTCAGAACACATCCCCTCAGACCCTTCAGGGCCTGTCTCCCTGACTTTGGGCTTATCTAGTCTGAGATAAGAAACCACATCATACCATGTCTTCAAATTCAGCACGAGTGGTGGGGTGATGGGGTAGTTTGGGCTGTACAGAGCTCAGGAGTCTTTAGCCCAACCTCAGACTCAAAGCAGAGGCCAGGCACTGCAGAATGTCCCCACTTCAGGACTGAGCCCCACTGCACTCCCAGCCTGTCAAAGCAGCACCTCTGTAGCACACTAAGAACAGGATGATGGCATAGAGCTAAAAGACAAATAGAAGGAGATAAGAAGCATTTTACCCTGAATATAGTCTCAATACAATAGGACTTCTACTCTAACAAAGTGTCACCAGAATTTATTTTGCTTTGCCAATCTGAAAGAGGGCAGCTCAGCCAGTATCTCTGATGTCATGTGCTAATGAAAGAGAATGTTTTCACTCACTGCTCAGAAACTCAATCTGTTGGTTCACCCAAAACCCATAAATCAAATATTCTATTATGTATTATGTTTCCTAATTGAACATAACTTGCTTAACTGCTCACACACTGAAGTAGTACCAGCAAAGCAATTTACCAGCAAAAATGCAAACAAAGGTGAGAAACAATGCTTCACTGCAGGTCTATTCTGTTGCTTTCTGTTGCCAATTTCTTTTACAAAGTGTATTTAAAAGATGACCTCAACCTACCCTCCCTGCCAGCAAGGATAAGAAACAGAATACAGTGAGATTTTCAAACTGCACAGACATCACAGTCTATTCAAAGTTTCCTCATCCATTTCTGATCCAATATTCATTAGGACAGACAGAGAACAGAGCATTCATTAGTTTTCAATGAGGCTTATGAGTGCAACTGGAATGTTCCAGGACACATTTGGCTTTAAACAGCTTCACCACAGTACCCTTCTAAATGAAAGCTGCTAAGCTGTCATAAATTACATTAAAATTCTTATGAAAATGACGTGGTTCTCATGCCTTAAGATTTACATCAGTCTTTGACCTGACATGGAGCACAGAGATAACTGCAGAATTTGCAACACGATACATAATATTTGTACTTGCTTAATTAAGGAGACCCAGGAGTAACTTGGCACATGGACTGAAGGCTTCCTTGGCCTTTGTTCTCTTGCAGTGTCACATGTCCAGATACAAATATGAGCTGTCATCACAAACAAAGCAGAAGAGTCATTCCCCACAACCAAGTACAGGCTCTGGAAAAACAGCATCGTATTTTCAGAACTGCTGTGCTTATTAAGGCAACACTTTAAATGACCATGGATTTTTGCTGATGGGGAAAAGCTAAAAAAGCATGTGTCATTTCAAAGCTGAGCCATTAGGGGAAAGTTGTTCACTGTAACTCAAGTCAGGTCAGATTCATTCCTGAAAGGATGAGTGGGGATAAATACAAAGCCACTTGCTGACAAAGACAGCTCCATTCACACACAAGTTCCTGTAACTCCTCATTCTCTCCTGAGCCTCAAGTGTCCTTTCCCATAGCTGATTCACCCAGCAGCCCTGCATACAACTGCTCTGTTGGGCTCCAGGTGGAAGAGTATGGGAGCAAATCTCCTGCAAATGCTTCCTCCCTGAGCCCCTCAGCCCTCTCCTTGAAATCCTTGCCTTTATGAAAGGCTGTTCACATCATGGATGATGGGGTGCAGTTAGCAAAATAGCTTGATATTAGCATAAATCTAACAACTGCCAATATTAACTATTTACAACCAATTATCAAATATCAGTGAACATGAAACACCTGCATATTAGCAGCCCTATCTGATAATTCCAGGTCATACCTGGAAAACTTTCATTTAGCACTGATTGGAAAGCCTTGGCAATCTCTATGGTGACATATAGGTCAGAGGAATGTTCATAGCTGGACTTGTGTTCAGTAGAAACAGTAGACCCTTGGCTGCCCAGAACACAGTTTGCAATCATGCTGAATTGCCAGCCTCCCATCTTGAAAAATCGTGAGCCAAATCGCTAGATTGGGGAAATTCAGCTAACATAATATTCCACTCATAACAGCACCTCAAAGCCAGCAATATTATGAATGACACAATAAATTTCTTTCCATGATAATGGCCATATTTACACCAAAATTTCAGATTAAGGCAGTTGCACCAGGCGCTCAAACTCCCATTACAAGCAAACACTGAATTTTGTACAGATTCCCTGACATCCTTTATTTCTGTTCATTTCTGTTGCTGAATCTGCCTAATTATATTTTACCCTATAGGGGTAAGGTGATACCTGCTGGTGACAAAGCCCAAAGCTGGTTCTGGACCCAACCAGCCACAATGATCTTCCTGAGAGCCCTGCAGGTTGTGCAGAGAGCAGGCAGGGAGCGAGGCTCACAGGGAGCACGGTGAGCCCTGAGTACAGACCCACCCTCTGTGCAGCCTCAGCTGCACTGCCCTGTGCAGGGTCTGTCTCAAAATCCATCATCAAAATGTTTGCTGTAAAGTACTGTGTGGGAGCATAATCACACATGACTAAAATATATCATTATATCTATGCCAAAAAATAGGCTAAAAAATAGTAAAAAATGCTTAGCCAGGAAAATAATGCTTAGTAATTTATTTCTCTTTTCCTTTTTTTTAAATTTAAAATATATGTGAGATACCTTGTCTTCAAGATTAAGTCAGGTTTTGTTTTTTCCTCTTCTATGGCATAAATAAATACTTTCATATATGCAAATGAGGAGAAAATGTGGCCTCTTTTAGCAATAGGAACGATCTGCCTGTTGCTACCTTAAAATCACAGCAATCACATCTGGTAACTGCCCTTTTCTCATGTTTCCACTAGTTTTCAGACTTCCTCTTGTGGTAGCTTGAGACTGCGCATCTGGATGTTTTAAACATACAAAGGAACTGCTGGAGCAAGCAAAAGGGAGCACGGTGCTCAGAGTCAAGATGTGCAGATAAGCAACTGGTGCACTTTGCAGCTAAAGTAACGGAGGGACGGTGGGGAAAAGCTTTTTTCCAAAGAGGAGAGCACAAGTTTAGGCAGAATGAAGACTCACATTGGCCGTGGCTTCGTTTTTAAAGTACTATTCGTCCAAGTTTATCTTTTTAACAGAACTTTAGCCGCGCCGTCACCAATCATTAAGTTTCCTGGAGACAGCACTCCCAAAACAGACAAAGAGCTAGCAGTGGTAAGTTGTTGGTTTCATCTTTGCTTTGGATTTCTATTGTTGTTTCATAAGCAGATGTTTCTTTCTTGATTCAGCTGAGGCTAAGGAATGACTGTGGCATTCTTTCCCTGGAGTCTCTGGAAGTGCTAGCTGGCTAGCAAAGGTATCAGCTTTCAAAAGTTAAAACTGGAGCCAAGTAATGTTTCCTCTCTTAAAATTTTTTAAGCCAGCAAAGAAAGTCGGTTTTTTGTTGTTTTTTTTCCCTTAAGTCTCAAGGTACAAAATATATTCATGAAATCATCATGACTATAATCAAAATATTGCAATGGTAAGAGGGGAGAAGGGCAAATAAGAGACATCTAATTTTTTTACTTAAATCAAGTAGAAGTGGAGGCAGTCGAGACTCCCTTAATGTATATACAGCTTTCAGAAGTGTGTTTTCCAGAATGTTTACTGTGGGTTGCATAAACACTACTTTAAGGGACACTACAACTGAAAGCTGGCTCAAATTTCAGAAGCCATTGTGACTGGTTTTGACTTTGGAAAACAATCTCACCAAGGTTTAAAGAATTTTTTTTCCCAAATCCAATCTGGAACAAAAAAAGGAGTTTGTATTTCTGTATATTAGCAAATTATAGCTCTAACTCTACAGCATTTTATTCTAACATTTTTTTAGCCCTGTGGACATTCATAAAAGTGACATTATGGGGAAGTCCATTTAAAGTGAGATTGAGATGGATTATCCTTATTTTAGCATGTAAATTATAGATAAATTATAGACTAATTATTTCTCTTCTTCAGCAGTAAATCCATTTTAAGGAGGATTGAGATAAATTATTCTTATTTTGGGACATAGAGACTGGAAAGTTGGTCACTTTTCTTTAGGAGTTTGTGTGCATCTTGGGAGAGCTTGCCAGGTTAAGAAGGTCTGGGGGAAGGTACAGAGAGAATTTCCAGTTGGGAGCTGTGTCAGAAAGTTTAGGAAAAACAGACAAACTGACCCAAATAGGGCATTCTTCAGCAGTTAACAAAACAAATGCACCCAAGGTTTTGCCTTAGCAGCACAGTAGCCAAGAGCTGGGGGCAGGGGCAGTGCATTTGGGAGAGGAGAGTGGGGTCCCACGTGTCTAAGAGCAATTTAACCTCTCTAAGAGAATCTGTTTTCTTTGACACAGCCAGGCTTTTATTTGATAACTGCGATCCACATCTCCCCTCATCTCTGTTTCTTTCAAACAACCTATTTATTATGTGTACTCAGAGGAAAATTACAAGCTGCTTTAACACTGCAGTCCTTCTTTGTCTTTCTTGGGCAATGCTAACTGGCTGCCTTTCCTCACGCCCTCCATCAGGACAGCCCCAACACTCAGCATCAGAACACAAATTGCTATGTTGCAGCTGGACCCTGTTTCATTAATGGGCTGGATCAAAATTCCAGATCACCACAGCTCCCTGCTGACTCTGAGGAAACTGCATTTCACAGCCTAGGCCAAGATGTGGTTTGCATAGACATTACATTTTCTTTAGGATTCTCTCCTCATAGAACAGCTGATCTTGGTCATTTCTCATCTTCAATAAAATCTCCATTTTAGGAAAAACTAAAAGGGGTTGGTTAGCTTTTTATTTAGAATCCTATCAAGTAAAATTCTTCACCATGGCTCAGTTTAAAGTTTTGATTGTATAGCTTGCTCCCAAACCTAAAATGGCAAGAGCAGCAGCCTGGTTCCTCAGTCAGTCCTGACGTGCAGTCTGCATCACACCAGGTACATCATTGGGGGATGCAAGCAGAAGCATAAGAAAACCCATCAAACTACATGAAATGAAAATTGGGATAGGAACCAAACTGGCTTATTTGATTATGCTCTCAATGCATTTCACATAATTTCCACCAGGCCCCATTAACTATGTGTGGAGAGCAGCTCAGTGGAAGCAAAGATGAAGCCACTGTGTGTCCTTTATTTGCCAGTCCCCACTGAAGAAATAGCACATCAGAGGTTACAAAAATCACAAAAACTAGCCACAGTCTGTGCTCAGTCGTGATGGATGGAGGACCTTCTGAAGGAAATGGTGTAACATCTTGATTAAATCCTTTTCTGAGTAATCCCTGAACCGTTTCCTATGCTGGGCAGATGAGGTTGGCCTGGACTTTGAGGAGGGTGGTGAAAGCTAGGCTTGACCAACTGCAGTTACCAAATATCCTCTGCTTTATTTTGCCGGTGTTGTGGTTTTATTCCCAGTCTCCTGGGTGAACTTAAGCAATTAATTAGACACATGAAACAAGGTTTCTCTTGGGAATACTTGGTGGCAGAAGAACTTAAATGTGCAGTCATTTCATCAGGCTTCTTGTAATCCTGAGTTTGAAATAGTTCTCCCTGATATTCCTCGTCTATTTTTGGCAAATGTACCTTTACCTCATTCAGGTGTTTTCTTCCCTTGGACTCGTAGTTAATATCTGGGCTACAATACCTGAAGGGTGTTTTTCCTCAGCTGCAGACTGTTTTTACTGGGAAGATCAGTAACTTGCAACCTTCCAGTCTCACAGCACCATTGGCCAGGGCATCCCTCAGCTCTGTGCAGTGCCAAGCACCCATGTGGGTGCACTTTGGGAATACCTGCCTTTTCACATGGCCGTAGCTTCTCTTTCATAGAGGGGCATAAAACACTGTAAACCCATCCTTAAGAGAAGGGGAGAAGACTTTTGTGGGTGTTATTTTAAGAGATGAAATTAATGTGATTTGTGCCATCTTTTGGGTCCCTTATGACCACTCTTTTTTTAATGTGAAAGAATTTTGTGAACTGCCACCACAGCTGTATCAGAAGCATCAGTCTGGCCATAATGTACTGGAGCATTCAATGGAATTTTAAGTATGCAAATATTGATTGGCTGCAGTGTCCAAGAAACTGAGATGTTACCAAATACTTTCTTCCTCAGGTCTTTGCAATGTCTGAGTCAAAAGCAAATACATCCAACACTCAAACAACTCTGTTGGTTTGAGTAAAGAATGGGGTTTTTCTTTGCAATCAGTGTGGTCTCATTTGTGGGGTTGCTTTGATTTCTTGAGAAGTTTCTCAATAATGCAGAATCTTCCAAGAAAACATTGCACAAAGTCTAAAACTGTAAGCAGATTTATATATAATAAAGAAACAAAAAAAAAGACAAACCCATTTTTACTTTGCAGTTCTACATTACAGCTCTATGCTCTAATAAGTAAAAGCAATTCATTAAGTAAAGATGATAGCTAAGAATGGAAATGATTGTTTAATTTGCAACATCATGTGATCAAGGATGCTTTGTGTCAATTAAGATTCTGCTGATCCCTCACTTACTAGTAATTGTAATTTTTAAAAGAAAACTTGCAAATTACAGAAGGAAAGCTAACATGGAATTATAGTACTTATTTATAATGATTAACTATTTATTTTATGAATTTTAAAGTCTTTGTTCTGTGCTTTTTTTTCCCAAGCAATACCTGAATAAATACTATGGCTGCCCAAAAGACAGTTGCAATTTATTTGTCCTGAAAGATACCCTGAAGAAAATGCAGAAATTTTTTGGGCTGCCTGAAACAGGAGATCTGGATCAAAATACTATTGAGACAATGAAGAAACCCCGCTGTGGTAACCCTGATGTAGCCAATTACAACTTCTTTGCAAGAAAGCCAAAATGGGAAAAGAATCATATAACATACAGGTACAGACTGGTAATGGTGGGGTCTGTTCACACATACCCATAGCACTTCCAAGAAATAAAGAAGGCACTTAGAAATGCAGTAGCTGTTCAGGGGGCTAGACAAGAGTCCTTGAGTTAGAACCCCCTGGTGTTTGGATAACCACCAAATGCTCTAACAAATACCTCTGTTGTTTCAAATTGTAATATTAACATTCCGGTTCTGGTTGAAACTGAAGAGGTTTTGGGTTTACTCTTTGCTCTGCAGAGAGCATCCAAGGGAGCTGGAGCAGGAGCATCTCACCTGCCCATCTGCTCCAGGAGGACCAAATACTCATTGATTGCAGAGGCCAAACTCCTCTTCATTTTGCAGTCCTAAAAACGAGACGATTAAATAAATTTTAAAATCAAACAACTGTATTTCAGACACATACAAACATGAGTTACATCAAGTAACAAGTTCCAACTATTGCAATAAGTTTGCCATATTCTAATTTCATCTTCTTCTGATGAGTTAGGGACCAATACAGCCCTCATTGTGGTAAAAAACTCATTACCTTAGGTGGCCCATGGGCAAACATCTACCACCAATGAGAAAAACCAGCAGATTTGTTGCAGCTGCTTGACTTAGTCTGCTGTTCCCTCACAAGTTTGGATTCAAAGCATTCCTTGGGCTGCACCTAACCTAATAATGACTGAAAAAACCCGTGGTAGCTCTCACAGCCCCTGCTTGCGGATGTGTTTCCTCCGAATCTTCCTCATCCTCCTTAGGCACAAAGTAGTTTCTCTCACTATGCACATTGCCTGTGCTGCAAAGAATGGGAAACTTGTCTTTACATGGAATATAACAGGTTATAATATAAGGCACTAAGTCCAATTAAAACATACAAAGAAGAAGAAAGCAGCACACTTAAGAGTTTGTCCCTTTCTCAGGTCGGGCCTACAGCTTTGTCTTACATGCTTTTTCCTCCTATTTCCCCATGTATTTTATTGCCATGTACCCCACATACAGATAAAGGATTAGCATTCCACGGGGATTAAACAATATATGGATAGCAGCAAAGGTGAGGGAGAAGGGCTGCTTTTCTGTTCTGATTAAAGAGCAAAACAATTCACACTTGAAACTTTCAGAATGTTACTGAGCTCCTTTCCTGGTCTCAGTGCTGATGCAAAACCCAGAATGTTTTGTGCAAGGCCCACTGCCATCCAGGCTTTACAGCCTCTGGGTTTATAATTTTCTTCTTGCTGCTGAGTCAATTCCAAAAGAAAATAAACAGTAAGTGCCACATCTAAACTCATCTCGGAATCAAAGGGAGGTGTTTGGGTCTCAGTGTTACCTCTCAGCTGGTTTCACTGCTGAGCCTCCTCAGTGTGCTGAGCAGCAAACAGCTAACAGAGGGAGGATGTTTGTGTGTTACTTCACTGTTCCTTTTACCTCCAAGGATTATAGGCTACACCCCGGATTTGGACCCTGAGACAGTAGATGATGCCTTTGCTCGAGCCTTTCAAGTCTGGAGTGATGTCACACCGCTGAGATTTAACCGGATACACGATGGAGAAGCAGACATTATGATTAATTTTGGTCGATGGGGTATATTTTTCTATTTTTACTTATGTTTTTGGTTTTATTCCTGTCATTAATCCTCAGTTTAGAATGATCCACCCTCAATAAGTAGCACCCATGAGCTTTTCTGGCAGGCCTTGTCCTAGTTCACACTTGGCTCATATAAGCTAAGATCTAATTCCACTAAGACTTTTTCTTATACATTAGAAAGAGAGAAGTATTTATACAATATACTTACACTATATTTATCTTTCCAAAAGAGAATTGCTAGGGGCAACATTTTATTTTTAAATTTACAAATCAGAAATAGAACTGAGACATATTGGTATAGATCTTCAGATGGTGTGAGCTGGCTTCCTGCCACAGAAGAGAATGGAATGCCATCATACCATTTATTTATAGCTCTGTATATCTGTAGTTATAGTTCTGTATATCTGTTTTCCAGTGACAGTGGTGAGGGTTCTAACATATTAGAGCTTAAAAAATGGATTTTTGCATTCCAATTTTGACTCTATAGCTGGTTTCCATTCTCTTATCATGGCAGAATGTAAGCTTTCAATGCATTCTTTGATCTTGAAGAACTTAAAATACTATAAGCTGAACTATGGTTTGAGTACAGCTGATGATGGGTGACATGATTCATTTTCATTGTGCATGTCTTCTCAATTAATTTTGGTTTCCCTTGAAAAAATTTTTATGGCTTTTCAGTGTAAACATGGGACATTTAACTTCTTCTGGATAGTCACAGAATTTTTAATACTAATGAAGATACTTCTGCAGCCAATTTCTTGGGAGGTAGACTTTGGAAGTTAAGTGAACAGTTCAAAGAACAACTGAGCTCTTTGTAAAAGCTTTCATTTCAAGCTGGTTTTCTTTGCTTTAGCTACTGATGAGTTGACCTCAAAAGCTGCAGAGATTCTGTACACTCAGGACTTCAGATCCTCATCCAGACTGGCTTGGTTTGCAAAAAAAAAAAAAAAAAAAAAAAGTCTACAAAAGCAGAAGTGTTTCTGCTGGTTTTAGTACTTGGCTATAGCCAGCTAAGAAACTGTGGGCAAAGAGCTCCTTCCACATTCACTCATTGCTATCACTTTATTGCAGGTCAGATTCATAGGGGCTGAGACATCCATGAGGTTTCTTCATTTTTAACCCTTCTCTTAAGTAAAGGCTCTACTTTGAAATAAATGGGAGGTGCAGCACCTAATATAGGTCAAAATCCTGTACTTCACAAGAGACACACAGGTCTCCTGAAGGGAATTAACTGAGCTAGTATTAGGAGTGACACCAGCCTGAAATCAGTGTAACAGAGGAGAGAATCAGGCCTGTGTATTTAGGGCTTCTGTTAAATGCCAAGACATCAGACCAAAAGCCCAGAAATGATGCAAGTGGAGATGCTGGCAGCCAGCTTTGATGCACAGGTCAGTGTGGTGGGAGAGCTATGAATACCAGGGCTATGCCTGTGCCAGCCTCCTTTCCCACAAGTGGTGAACTTCCAAGAAAATCCTTCAGTGTAATATCAGCAGAGCTGCTTAACCTGCTGCTGCCCTGTGAGCTGCTGAGTCCTGGAGTGCTTGGAGTGAAGGAGGAGCAGGCTCCTTCAGGGCTCAGAGCAGCAGGAGCAAGCTGGTTTTACAGAGCCCACTGCTGAGACTGCCAGCTGTGCCTTCCTGCTGGGGCACTGAGTACCCTGCACAAAGGAGAGGGCACAGCAACCTCAGCTGCAGCAGAGAAGAGCAGCCTGCAAAGTGAAATCTGCCTTCACTTTCCAATCTCTGTGTTGGAGAGTGGCAGGAACTACCTGAAAATATCCCTCATACACAATTTTTAAGTTACAACTCCTTATCAGCTCCCACCAAGAAACAGCACTGTGTGTGCAGTCATACGTCTCAGGTACTACACTTCACTGTTCTTCACAATTTTTGATTTCTTTCCACCACACTTAGGAGATATAAAACACCATCCTGTGACAGCTGCAGTGCTGACACTTCATGTTCTTTGTAAGAACTGGCTGCTTCTCTTCTGGATCAGTCTTGCTAGCACAACCCAAACCAGTAAATTCACTCACTAAAGTATTCTGCTGCTGTCTTGGATGGGAAAGGACACATGAAAGGACACATCATTCATGTATGGACTCTGCCTGAGATCATTAGAAACTGCTCTTTTTTGTCTGCTCACTCCTGCAGAGCATGGTGATGGCTATCCCTTTGATGGCAAAGATGGGCTCCTGGCTCATGCCTTTGCACCAGGACCAGGAATTGGAGGAGACTCCCATTTTGATGATGATGAGCTGTGGACTCTTGGGGAGGGACAAGGTACCAGACTTTTTCATGTTTCAGAACATATGGCCTGCTGGCTGCTCTATTTTAATGCTGCATTAAATGCTTTCTTTGACTGTCAGTAAATATTAGGAGGTGAAAATTCATTTACATAATTTAAAAATTCTGCCATTAAAAAAATGCTATCCATAAGTAACTTATCTATGCATTAGTGCATATTCCAGCACCAATACTGTATTCATAAATCTCCATGTGACACACTGAAATAAACCCCAGGATCTGGGTGTGTCTGTGTTTCCACCCTGTCCCCTCTGCTACAGCAAATGTCATGCAAGCCCCATTGGAAATACCAAAGTGGTTTATGAGGCACAAGGCATGTTCAGCTCATGTTCAGCTGCTGCCTGGAACCTTTGAAACTATACTGAACATTTTAGACCATATTACTTAAGAAACTAAATTACTAAATATATTAACAGCACCTTTTTAACTTTGCCTTGCCATAGTAACAACACATATATTTTTCTGGGCTGATTCTAACACTTCACCATGAGTAATATCCATGGAATTATTTTAAAATTACCAGTTTATATTTCAGCTATGATCATCTTGCCAATAGAGAGACCAGCAGCATATTGAATTTCAAAGTGAAAATTCAGACTGCATTTCTATATCAGTACCTTCCAGGAAAAGAAGATGCCCAGAAACTGTATTTTTTGTATCAGTGGGTGGCTAATTTCACCACTGCATTTGTTCTCCTTATAGTGGTCAGAGTGAAGTATGGAAATGCAGATGGTGAATATTGCAAATTTCCCTTCTGGTTCAATGGCAAGGAGTACAACAGCTGCACAGATGCAGGACGCAGTGATGGATTCCTCTGGTGCTCCACAACCCAAGACTTCGATGCAGATGGGAAATATGGATTTTGTCCCCATGAGTGTGAGTAGACAATGATTCTACTGGTTTTTTCCTGGTAAACTGTTCCCTTTTTCTTTGCTCATCCACTTCTTCTTGTGCTTTTCCCACTTCTTTCCCTTTCAGATAAAGGAATGAATGTCTTTCAGAATGGTTTTTTTTCAGAATGTCTTTCTAATGTTTTAGAAGTTTTCATGGACTGTACTTCATTTCTACCTTTTTGGAATTTGAACAGAACTCTCTTTCACAAGAATTTTATTTCATATTTGGAAAGATTAATTTGCAGATTAGACAAAATGCATAATGTCATCATGTAGCCATAACTTTTTAAAATTTTTTAAGTATACAAGATTATCATTATCTTTCAAATGTATTTATGACAATATGTTTCCTGTTAAAACAACAGGAACACATATTTCTGTGTTTGAAAATCTTGATGAGTCTTTACAGCTTGAGGATATAGCATTTCAGACAATTTATTGGTATGAGTGTAAATTTCAGCTCCTGTACATCACACAGGAAACCTTTAGAGAAGCAATAAAGTATAATTGGCTGTAGCCCACTGAGATAATTTATCAGCAGTGAGAAGAGCAGAGATGGTAAGGTGCTTTCAGCCACTTGTTCCACCTCCTGTTTCCTAGCTCCTAGCACATATATAACAGCCATTCCCAGTACTGCAGTTTCCACATTCATTTTTTTCCCTTTGTACATAACCAACTATTAGCCCTAGGGAGGGTTTCATCAATCTTTACCTTTCATATCAAGCCCTGGGTCACTAAAACTCCTGCCTACTACCCCTGGGTCATAACAAATAGGAGAGTCTTGGAAGAGAACAAACCAGAAAGCAATGGTGCTTTTTTCCAGATTCGTGCTAATCCTGCTTGAAACAATAGTACTAAACTTACAATATTATGGCTACATGCAGTCAGTACAAGGAAAGAGAATGCAGATGGCTGAAAGAAAATTAGTGATGCCTTAAACTAACAACACATGTTCAGGGGTTTGCCAGCCCAAGAGTGCTCAGGTAGAGCCCAACATGTCCCAGCACACAAGTTCTGTCACACATGTACCTGTATTAATATGTATATGTCTGAAAAGAAATGCATTTTTCAAAAGTTTGCAGGTATGTGTACATAGAAAAAATTCAAAACAGGGTTCTCCGGAATCCTGTTGTAGTCAAACACTAAATGTGTTCCTGCTTGACAAATTTTTGGGCTTTTTCAAGCAGGACCATACAGTTTCAAATACAAGATTATGTATTTTCTGCATCAGGATGGTGGTGGTTTCCAAAGACAATCTGTTCTAGAACATATCATTCTTCTAGCCCTAATGTGATAAAAAGTTATTCTTTAATTTCAAAACCCCTAATTACCTGTTATAAGTCACATTTAGAGCAGGGATCTACCCTGGTGACAGCTATTTATACAGCTATAGAGGATGAACAAGCAGGAGTATGAACTTTATACAGACTGCAATTAATTTTTTTAAAAGTTATTTTTAGTGGTATGACTTTCAGGATATTTACTTCAGCACGCTATAAGTGTGCACATGCACATAACTGCACAATAATTTTTTTTTTTTTTTGTGAAACTTTCATCTCCTTCATTTCCCACCTTTCCCCAAACCTCCTCTTCCTCAGGTTAATTCTTTCAGCCAGAAAAGATAAAAATTTGGCTCATTTCTTTAAAATACTGCAAGCACTCAGATGCAGTCAGAAGGAAGCCCAGATTATAGGCAGCTGAAGAAATGGAAATCCACATAGCCTGACTCATACACCTTTGTAACATCCTAAAGTCATGCAAGGCTGAAAATGTGAGCAGTGAAGCCCTGTCAGAGAGGGCTGGTTCTGAAAGTGAAGTTCCTGGAAATGCCAGTGTCAAGGTTTCTGAAATGGAACAGAAGGGTTTCAGCCTTTTGTTTCTGATGTAATTGTTTTGCAAGACCCATGAACAGTTATGCACAGATGTTTCTTGTTAAATGCAGAGTGGCATTGTTCACTCATTATTCCAAGGCACCATTTGCTAAACCCCATCTAATACATTCAGATAGGGGAGGATTTACATCAGACACTCTGTGCTGGGGGCAGCATTCCTGGTGTTGGCCTTTGTTTCTCTCATGCTTAACTCACTGAAGTTAGTTTCAATTCTTCTCATTATAGAGCCACAGTGCATCTTCACTGCTATGGTGCTGCACCAGGCTTCTCTAAAGTCAATCCCAGATCTGTACCCCAAATTTGTAAACTGATTGAACTGTAGTTTGTCAAAGCAAAAGGTAAAGCAGAAAGTTATCTACCTACTACACAAATCTTATACAGGTGTGCTGAACTTCTTTGGGATCAAGGGATCTTGATATCTCTCATTTCCAAACTCCACTGACACTGCAGGCAGTTTAGGCTCCTAACTTTGGTCCTCCAAGACCTAACAATCTGCTCTCTGCCTCACACTCACCCCAGCTCCTACAGGCTGCTGCCTGTCAGCTCTCCCTGGCAGAGCCCTCCTGGAGCTGCAGCCACCTCCACCTTGGATCAGTGCCACGGGGGTTTTAGCACCTTTCCAGCCTGAGGTTTCCTGACATCACAACGGGTTGATTTTTCTAGGAAGAGCTAAAAGTGAAGTTCACATATCAGTAATGCCCAGTCTGAATCTGCTCTCATGTCAGTGTATCTTCACCAGTTTTTAAATTGCTGAGCTTACCATGAGCAGAACAAGGCCCTTTAAGATCCCCTTACAAGTAAATTGCCCCTTTGTTTTGGGGAAACTGCCCCAGTCTCCAACTTTCATTAACATTAAAGTAATTTTATAGTAAGTAGGGGGGATTGAAAACTTAATAAACCATTGTTGTTACCATCATGATGTAGCCTCAAGCAAAATGAAAAACTGCATTCTGACTGTGACTCAGAAAGGCTGCATGCAAACTGAGACTGGCTTTCCATATGGTTTTTGCAACTTAGCCACATGTAAACCAATATAAAAAAGGCCATTAAAATGCAGAGTTTGCCAGACCTAGAGCTGGAAGCAGCTCATGGTAAATGAGTCATCTAAACAACTCAGTTTAACTTTGCTCTCCAATTCTATCATTACTTTAAAGAAATATATAAAGTCCTTCTCCAATCACAATAGCCACAGTCCTACTTAATGCACCTTTCCTATCTTAGTACAGCACCTGAGACAAAAACCAACATTTGCAGGTTGCTTTTTTGGGGAGCACAGTGTGTGCTGCAGACAGGACCCCGTCCATGCCCAGGACAAAGAAGGATAGAATCACTCTTGAAGGCAGAGCAGAAGAGTGTGAGCCAGGCCTGCAAAGCTCCAATCCTCTCATTAGTGGGACTGGAACTTCTATAACTTACTGCTTCATGTCCCTCATGCTGTGGCCAATTACTGCTTTAAGTGCAAAAGGCAAAATGCACCATCTGTGTCACAATATCCCACTGTCAGAAGCCTTTCCCAATCACCCTTAGGCCAGAAGAGGTCTGAGGGGTTTATTTGGTGTTACTCTAAAGAAGCACACACATAAACAATGCCTCTTCCCACTTATGCATCAGACTAAGCAAAAGCAAAGCCCCTCAGACCCCTCAAACACTGAGGCTGCAATGGCTGTTGAGTCATCAAAAACAGCACCAAAGTTAGAATTAACCTGCCAAGCTTCCCACATACATATTTGGATTTAAACTGGATGAGAGACAGGGGAAAAGGTGCCCTTGGACACCTTAAAAAGGCTAAATCGTGTAGTGCCCTTCTTAAAACTCCAGGGGAATTGGCATATGAATGCATGAAAGACTTTTCATCTCTGTTCAGGGCAAGGCCTGGAGCAGTTTGTTGCTTTCACAGTCTCCTCTCACCAGCACATGGCACAGCACATTGTCCTACCACAGAGGAGTCCCACTGATAGAGCAGCCAGGAGAAGACACAGTCAGATTCACAAGATGTCTGACACTCCAAGCTGCCTGCATTTTCATAGAATTCAATTTGAACACGCTTTTTTTTTTTAAACATCAGCATGTGAGATTGTATTTGTCTTCCTCTAGATATTCCAGGAAGTTTAGTAAAATCCTAAATCCAGTCCCAGAACTCAAGTTATTTTAATCTGAACCATTTTAATCCCTCATCCATGAGAAAGGTTTCTGGTTCTCAGGGTTGAGCCATGGGGCCTTGTTTGTGCATATGGACTGACAATAAACACTCTTCATCCCCTCCCCCAGAAGACCAATACAAAACCTTCAGGAGCACTGACCAAGCAAAGGACAGGAGAAGCCTCCAGTGTTCAGCTTTCTTGGACCAGTCATACTTGTCCTCTCCAGGTTCCCTATTGAGTGGCTGAGCAGGGATTCTCAGAAATGAGAAGCAAATATAGAGAAAAACTGACAGGTTATTATTCAATTTTACTGTACACCAGCATTTTGAGCAACTCTTCCCAAATCTGCCATTCCAGCCAACATCTCTGACAGAAGGCAAATGAATCAGCACAGAGCTCAGGAACATGAGTGACTTGCTCAGAACCCAGTTTCTAAGTGCTATTTTAAGAAGGAGTATCAAGTTTGTGTTATGAGTTTGTGCTGAGATCAATCAGTCATTCCCTTCTGCACACTTGTGAGGCTGTAACAGCCCTGGTCTCTCTTGCCAAGGCATTTCAGTGCTGGTGTAAAACAGAGGTTCTGAGTGTGAAGCACATCACATCTGATGGGTGTCCACTGTCTGTCCAGACCTGGGCACATTCCCACAGGCACACTGGGATTCCTTGTTGATACTGAGCTTTGTGTATTCACATTTTCCCTTCTCTTCTCCCTGCAGCACTTTTTACAATGGGTGGCAATGGTGATGGGCAGCCATGCAAGTTTCCCTTCAAATTCCAAGGCCAGTCCTACGAGCAGTGCACGACAGAAGGCAGGACAGACGGGTACCGATGGTGCGGGACCACTGAAGACTACGACAGAGATAAGAAATACGGATTCTGCCCAGAGACTGGTATGAGGAGCATTGCTTGCTTGTTCATTGTTTTAACAAGTCTCCTTTGGCACACTTTCACCAGAGCACACAAAAGTTGATGAGTTAAACAAAATTTCAGCAGAGGTGGCCAAGGATGTAACTGGAACAGGAGCAATCTGCTGGTGTATCACAGCACAGGTTTGTCAGGAACACAAATGGCAATGAACCTACAAATGCCTGGCTACCACTGCAGGATAATTACAAGCAGATTACAATTTGTTAATGGCCCTGGAAGGGACCATTCTCTTCTTCTCATGAGACAGAAGAAAGTATGAATATTATTTTAGCTTAATACTTACAATGTACACTTGTAAAAAGGAATCCTGTTTAGTACGTTAAACTTGTGTTAATAGATCTTTTCAGCAATTCAAAAAAGCCAAGTGAAATGGTTTAGCCATGAAAAGAAAGTTCAGCTTTCTTCACACTTTTTCATACTTCCTAACTTGAGTGTTACTATATAAAGGAACAAAAATTAATTTATAGTGTTGAATAGCTTGGCAGGTATTCATTTTGTGACACTAGAGCCATAAGTATAGAGATGAAGTGAACCATGGCAGCTCTAAAATCTCTGTCTTTTAACAGAGCCACTGGGAAGCTACATTCAAACCTACATGCATCCTTCTTTTTGATTTTTTGGGGTTTCTTGAAAATGGCCTTAGAAATACTTGTACCTGCACATAAAAGTATTATTTCTTATATACTACTGCCATATACTACATAGATGAGAACACAGGAAAATTTCTCAAGTTTCTGCAAACATAATGGATTAAAAAAAGTTATCCCCATTTAATACATCCTTTTCTTTAGAAAATGTTTAAAATCACATTATTTTCAACAGTATTCTGCTGTTTATTATAGTATATTAAATATTATATTTATATTATAGATTATATATATTGAATATAATATAATATAATATAATATAATATAATATAATATAATATAATATAATATAATATAATATAATATAATATAATATAATATAATATAATATAATATAATATGATGATATATAAAGCTTTTTCTTCAGTGGGACACCCTCCAGCCAGGTGGATATTCAACAGCTCTTTAACCTTTCTGACACTAACCCTACCTTCCACCTAAACACTCTAAAACACTTTAAAATAACACCAGGAATGAGCATTAAAAGATACTTGCTGCACAATCACCTTTCAAAGAAGATAAAGCAGAAAGTTATCCCACAATTCAAGCTGTACCATCACAATAACATTTGCAGAAAGTGTGTGGGAGCTGAAACTTCAGTGCAAATGTATTAGCCAGTCTCCTAAAAAATAAAGTGAATTTAAGTATTTTTATGTAGCCACATCTTTAGCATTTGTTGTTTTCTCCACAGATAGTCTTAGTAAAATGCGTAAGTTCAACTGCTGCTTTCCCAGAGCAGTGAACATGAGTCCAGGGCTCCTTCTCACCCCCACCAAAACTATTGGCAAGTCTATTGCAATCGCAACGTGTAGAATTTTTCCTTTTTAATTCTGTCAGGCAACTTTCAAATATTCCTTTTAACCTTACTCTTTTTATTTTTAGAAGGACCGCACTAGTTCTGCTTCCTTCCTGCTTTAGTGCAGTAAAGGATGTGCAAAAGGGACCCCCTTCTCACAGTGTTTTCCTGTCATTTTGCACAGCCATGTCAACAGTTGGTGGGAACTCCGAGGGCGCTCCCTGTGTGTTCCCCTTCATCTTCCTGGGGAACAAGTACGAGTCGTGCACGAGCGCGGGGCGCAGCGACGGCAAGCTCTGGTGCGCCTCCACCAGCAGCTACGACGACGACCGCAAGTGGGGCTTCTGTCCCGACCAAGGTGACACCTCCTGTCACAACACAGGGCTCGCTGGGCAGTGCCCATGGCAGCACCTCTGCAATCATGTCACGCTCATCGCTCCAGCATTTTGCTGAAATCTCAGCAAAATCCCTGGACTGAAGCGTGAGATGACAGCTAGAGTCACACCCAGAGCTTGTCTGAAATATTGAGATTTTCTAAAGCTATAGTGATTCAGGATCCTTCCAAAATACAAAACCATGAAATAAATTAATGAATAAATAGATTTTTTTCTCCACCAGTTTTTTCTTCTGAGGCTAAAAGCCACAAGTGCTATAGTATTTCACTAGTATGCAATAAATTATACACTGATACAAATTAGGAGCAAACACTAAATGTAAAAAATTAATACATTCGTGAGTGATATTGGGAAGGATGAAAAACATGTTCAAAAAGTGAGACAGTATAAAGTTTATGTGGTTAGTATCATTATTTAAAATTATTTTGGTTAATATTTGTCATAATTTAACAAGGGCAAAAGGCTTTTTACATCTTTACAAATAAATGCTAGACTTGGGGGGTTATTCTAGGAAGAAAGAAATGCGACAAATTTCAGAGACTGTTTGGGCATAATTGATAAAATCTCATTCTATGATATAAGGTTATTTCTAACCTAACAATATTTGGTACACCAGTACTGATTCAAAGTCTATTCTCAGAGGCACATATTTACAGACCTGTTTATCACTTACAAGCCATTTCATGGTGAAAAGCAAGATTTGATATCTAGATTGCAAGTACAATTCTTCTGTACCTAAAAGAGATGTCCAAAGTTATTTGCTACACTTCCTTTTCTCACACAAGTATTAAGGCTGTGCTCAGAGTCACTTGCATGGGAGACAGCAGCCAAGATCACCCACAAAGGAAGGTTTTAGAATCTCTCCAGTGAAATGTCATTATTGGCAATAGGTGTGACGTTCCCCATGGGAGGCTGTAAATATTAAGCTTTATTATTTATTGTGAATAACCTGTGTGGTGCAATTCTATTTAAATGCAAGCAGCTAACACTGTCCTCCTGTGTCATTCAGGGTACAGTCTCTTCTTGGTTGCTGCCCATGAGTTTGGCCATGCCATGGGATTAGAGCACTCCGAGGACCCGGGAGCTCTCATGGCCCCCATCTACACCTACACCAAGAACTTCCGGCTCTCTCAGGATGACATTAAAGGGATCCAGGAGCTGTATGGTAAAGTCCTCCCCCATCAGCAGAACTCTTCAGAAAATCAGCCAGCACAGGTTGAAATCTGGGACTCAGGATTTGCAGTAAATTACAAACAGCCCAATCCCACCAATGCCAGAAATATCCTCTGCTCCTTTCCCCCTGCTTTCTTCATATTACCAGGCCTCCTACTTCAATCAAATATCACAACTTCAGGATGACAGATCACTAAATTTACTGAATGAAAAGGAGCATGAAAAGAAAACACCCCATAAACAAAATTTTAGATAAAATCTTCTAGTGCCTTTACAGGGACAATGAAATGCCGTGTTTGTCTCTAGTTTGAAATACCTGAAATGGGTGGGCTTGGATGTTACTTTCTTTCAAAACTCTGAGCTTCCCAGATTGTGGCCCTCTGCAAGAGGGGAAGGACGTTGTTTCCTGTGTCCCAGCTTGGAAACAGCTCACATTGCCTTCCCACAATTCAAGCTATACCATCACAATAACATTTGCAGAAAGTGTGTGGGAGCTGAAACTTCAGTGCAAATGTATTAGGCAGACTCCTAAAGAAAAAATGAATTTAAGTATTTTTATGTAAGTATTTTTATCATTAGCATTTGTTGTTTTCTCCACAGATGGTCTTAGTAAAATGCATAAGTGGTATCATGATTAAGATTCCTTCCATGGATACATTTTCCACCTTGCAGAGGCACCAGTACACTACAGTCAATTAAGCAGTCATTGCCATATTCCATTTTTCTTTCTGTGCTTGTCACTTTTCTACTGAGAGATCTTTTTAACTGTGACTATATTCTACAGTATTCCCCACCTCAGAAATTTTAATAAGAATATGCCAAAAATATTATCACATGAGACAAAAATCTGATTTGAATCTTCATTATTCCTTGTTCTTAGCTGCTTTAATTAAGAATGGGAATTGAGACATGGTCAAGATTAAGTGAGATTTCTGAGCCCACACTGTGTATCTTTGATAAGAGTTCAGAACTTAACCCAGGTGTCTTAAAGCATGCTTCAAGATCCAAGATGAAACTATCTTTCTTCATCTTTCTAACTCATATAACCCTTTACAAACAGCTTTCCATGTAAAATAAGGATTCAAGAAAAACTTTTCTCGCTTTGTTATTATCACAAATCAACTACACTCAATTTTTTTCTCATACAGTAAATTAACCCAATGTCTGAGAAAAAGAGGCAAATGCCTCAAGCCAAATAATAATACCAAATAAAATAAACCAGATGGCAAAATGCATGCTCTGAAAAGCACACTTTGTTTCTTGGTGAGGGCAGAAAGATCATACAAATGGCTCAAAATGCAGCTTTGTAACTTGCCAAATATTGGCACTTCTTTAAAAAAGATAAATCCACTTTGACATCTTTCTCAGCTGAGCTGCACATAATTCTGAGTACAAGGACTTTGAAATCTTTATCTTTATTCTTTCCTTCTTTTTAGAAGCCAGCAAAATAAAAATTGTAATGTTCACTTCTGAACCCAGTATAGTCACTTGTAATTATCTCTCAGGTTAAACAGGCAGCTCAGCCCAGACAGACTCACACAGGTCCCACGTCTCAAATGAGGCCACAGAGAGGATAAAGGCAGGAGTGGAAGTCAAGGTTTCTTCAGCTCTGCTCAGCCACCCTTCTTCTGAAGAGTTCTCATTATCAGTTTTTCCTCCTTCAAGAACCCTCCCCAAATGATTGCCCTTTTAGAAACCATGGCAGCTCTTGTTCTCCACATAACCTGTGCAGCCCTTCATTTCCATGTGACAAAATGTCTCTGTTCACCATCACAGAGGTGTCACCTGATGTGGGGCCAGGACCAGGCCCAGGCCCAGGCCCACAGCCAACCCTTGGACCTGTCACTCCAGAGCTCTGCAAGCATGAAATTGTGTTTGATGGAGTAGCACAAATTAGAGGAGAAACGTTTTTCTTCAAAGACAGGTAAGTGAGATAAATTGCTTATCAAGAGAACCTCAAGTGAAGGAATCTGTGAGACCTATTCACCAAAATCTAGAAATTTGTTATCAGGCACAACATCCACCCTTTGTTTTGTGTGTTCAGAGATGGGTAAGTGTCCTGATCAACTCCTAAGGAAATAAAAATGGTTTCATTCAGGCTGAGTCCGAAGTCATTAAATAACAGCATTATGTGACTCATGGGTGCTGTAACAACACATCAAGGACACTGGTGATTGGGATAGGCCACATGTGTGCAAAGCCTCCAAGACAGAAGGCACCAAAGGCATTTTGGATGCAAAAGCAGGAACACTCCTCATAAAATGAGGTGGCAGCTCAGCTGCAGCTCCCCCTGCCTTTGCCAGAGCCTGTGTTGCCCAACTGCTCAGCAATGAAGAGCATCTCCTAAGGAGTATGGGACTTGGCAGCACCATTGTGAGAGACACTAAAGCTCCTTTCTCTAGCTCCTTTTTCAGCAAGATATATGAAGCATTTATTACTATGCTGCATGATTTAACTCTACTTACCAGCTTTCAGTAACAAAAAAAACAGGATTAGTTAGTTGATTTTTAAGGGTAAATACCATGATTCCATGTATTTCCCTTTAGATCAAATCTATATGATATCCAGCATAATGGTGCTTTAGGTTTGAAGTTGGACTTAATCTTTATCACAGGCTTTGTGTTTTAGCAATACAGAAATGGAATTTAAACTTTCTGCTAGTAAGAAGCCTCAATTGGTCTGTGGGGATCACCCTGATATCTTTTGTATTCTTTCTCTTGGCCCTGTCAGCAGCAGGCCATGACTCCAGTGATCCCTACTGGCAAGGAACATTCTTGCCTTGGCCACCAAATGGCCCCATAGTACCCACAGATCTGCCTCACACAAAGCCCCACAGCCCCATCCCAAGTTTGCCAAAAACAGCGCCCACTTTTGCTAATTTAGTCATCAGAGTGCTGAAGTATTCACCTGAGCTCAGAATGTTCAAAGGAAAAACATTCTCACAGCAGTAAAAGCCCTACCACGTTCCACACCATTCCCAGCTCCTGCTCGTCCTTTGCTCACTCGTGGCCCTGGGTTTTCAGCCAGACCTCCACCTTGCTTCTGCCCTTGCAAACCAGCAGTCACACACAGGAACAATGTAAAATCTATTCCTAAACCAGCAGAGCGATCCAATATTCTGTATAATCCCAACAAAATAGAAGTATTTTGCATTTAGACACAGTTGGTCTAAGAACTATGCAAATACCAAAACAATCTGTTCAGACTGGCTCAGCCTGCATGCAGCATGCAGCAAAAGCAGACAACTGTTGAATTGTTTTGCTCTGGGATGGCTTTGCCTGTCAGTCTTGCAGCTTTCCAAGTATCAGGCAAACAGCATTGTGACTCACTTTTGGAATTCAAGAAACAACTGTCTCTCATGTGTCGTGTGACTTTTATGATTCATGAAAATTACCAGAGAATCCAACTGTCACATGGCAAAGAGAGTAAATAGCAAAAAGGAGGTCAGAGATGATTAATTCTTTCCAAAAAAAAAAAAACCATTTCCCTCCCCACCTCAAATCAAGGAAAGGAAATTACCAGGAAATGGGAATTACAGGAATCATGGCTGTTAGGCATAGAGAACAGTTGAGCTTTTCTATTGGGCACAGAATGCCCAAAAACAGCATTTCCACAGAAGGTTTTATTCTGAGAGTGAACAAAAGTTCACACTTTTAAATTTATCATTTAAATTTATCTCTAAAAAAGACCCACTTTCAATAACTGCATATAAAAATCATCATCATCATCATTGCAAATACAGATTATGTTAAAATATGACGTAAATACCTAGTGTAACTAAATTATTAAATCTGTCTATAAACGTAATATTAAGATTTATTATGGATGAGTTAAAACATTTTATTATGTTCAAGCTGAAATGAGAAAGCCAAATAATAATTTCACCATTTCCTCAGTAAGATGTGTAGAAATATAAATACCTTCTACCCAATTCAAAAACAAAATAAAATTCATCTTTGACAAAGTTTCCCTTTCCAAAAGAAAATCTCACCAATTTAACAAGTCCCTTGAAATGTGTGGTTTATTAAAAACCTGGTGTTAAGTCTCTGTTG
Organism: Agelaius phoeniceus; assembly: GCF_051311805.1. NCBI lineage: Eukaryota > Metazoa > Chordata > Aves > Passeriformes > Icteridae > Agelaius > Agelaius phoeniceus. The sequence continues at coordinate 12,714,849 of NC_135276.1, forward strand.
GCCCTGGAAACTTTGGAATTCATGCAGATAGCAATTACTGGAGCTGGTTCAGCCATAAATCAGATCCAAAGTGACTGAAAATTCTGTAACTTGGATTTTTAAAGGAACTGCTTTTATGAATGCTGTGCTATAAAGATTTTCTATATGAATTTTTGTTCCATATTATATTGGATCTTCTTTTCTGTCTAAAAAGAGATGCATGAAATGAACACTATTACCTATTACAGCATGCCACATGTGTTTTAACACTTTCAAGAGGAGTAATTAGCCAGATGGCTTATTCTTTGCCTCTTTTGTAAATGAAAATTAAGAGTCACGCTCAGAGATGTTTTTGTACATGTTAAAAATACACCTATGTATACAATATATGGATAGGGTAACATATTGCTACCTTCATTATTGATAAAAATACAGCAATTTGTTAAATTAATTTAGGACTGCTCCTCCAAATTTTAGACCAAAAAAATGCAGTTTAATATCCTGGGCTTCTCAAAGGTATAATTATTCTAGGGAGGAATGGCTAATACAATTTATACTCTGCAAAAAATTAAAATGCCAGTAGCACCTTGAGCTTCAGAAACATATGAATGGTAAAAGCAGTTTGACCTCAGAATTTAACGACTACAGCTTGGTGCAAGAGCAATTCCACCAACCTGCTGATTTTTCATTTTATGACCAAGTCAAAACTTTTGTTCTGTTGGGAAAAAAAGTTCTTCATTCTATGGAGGATGAAATAGCAGTGCCATTTTAAATACCAAAAGCCCTCAGCACAAAGCTTTGCCATTTAAAGATAATTAGAGCTTTTTAAAGCTTAAATCAAATTATCATCCTCCTTATACATAAAATAGCCAATAAATTACCCTTTGCATTTCTCTAATGAATGTTTTTAGTGCTAGCAGTTTCTTTTACAGCCAAACTCACTTCCAAGCACTATGATATACTGCTATTAAATTTGAACTTTTAGTCCCTACAGTAGTAATTGCAAGAGAGTTCATGGAATGCAAAACTCTGCTTTTGTTAAATGCTCATCCATCTGCTCCATCCACAGCACCAGGAGGGCTCTAACAGTTTAAATGCTGCGTAAATGAGTTTATTTGTATGCCCAAAGCACTTTATTTGTGCATTCAAAGCATAGGATAAATTTTGCCCCGATGCAAAAAAAGCAACAGGAACAATCAGCACAGCAATTTCACCTGCAGTCCAGCATGCAGCTTTTGGTGCAGCTCCTTTAGCAGCATAAACTCCAGATAAATGAGTTTGCTTTTCAGTCAGTGGAGAGAAGAGTTACGAGTGTGTGCATGTGTGTGTGCGTGCTCACGCGGCTGCGCCAGATGTGACGAGAAACAGATGTGCTGATGAATTAGTTCATTGTAAATCTTGTACAATTTTCTGTTCTGCTCAGATTCATGTGGAGGACTATAAACCCCCGAGGAAAACCCACAGGTCCTCTTCTTGTTGCTACATTCTGGCCTGATCTGCCAGAGAAAATTGATGCTGTCTATGAGGCCCCTCAGGACGAGAAGGCTGTGTTTTTCTCAGGTATTGGTTTTAAAGGCTATTTTTTTTTTACAGGTATGGGTTTTAAGTTTCAAAATGAAGTATCCATTTGTATAATGTACCTGGGACAGGGAACAGCCTGTCTAAGAGCCAGCAGAGCCAACAGGTTGGGTGACAGATCTCCCTATTTACAAGTTGAGGATTTTAGGACAAAAGCTGGATCTGAAAGACTCAAAACAGCATTCAGACTCCAGTACAACAAAAGGAGAACTATAATCACCTAAAAAGAGACATTCAACAATAAGCAAAACCAAACAAGAATCATTATTTAAAATGCAAAGCAACAACAACAGTGGGAGCTCTCTTTCCTCAGTCCCTGCTCTGTTTTTCTTGTTTCCTTCCATTTTAAGCTATTATCTCAGCACATGTTGGTTGAGAAGACTACATTTTTTTTTCCTCCTCATGCCTCTCCTTGTCTCCTGCCAAGGACTGACTTCCACTCTGGCTTCCAAGCATCTTCCTTGGTGGCTCATCAGGCAGAGGATACAGGCAAGCTGCCTCCATGGGAGAGGAGGAGGACAGGAAGCACTGCTCTGTCTGCCACATATGGCTCAGCTGCAGTGGCCAAATGAGCAGAGCTGTGAGACTGTTTTCAACATGAAGAACTGAGCCAGCAAAACCTAGGCTCCAGTATCTACTAAAAACATGACTAAACATCTCCAGTCATGTAAAAACCATATGGCAAAAGCTGCTGTACATTTTCTGTACAGGAGAGAAAAAAGTAATGATAATCTATTCCACATGGCTCAGAGGCCATTTGCTTTAGTTTACATAGATGGGGGAAAAAAACCTGAAAATTAGTCAGGCAAACCAAAACACTTCAAATATTGCATATATTATATATAATGCTATCACACCTACACCTCTCCTTTTCTTTATAAATTCCAGGAAAACTAACTTGCCTTTTTAAAGAAATAAATAAGAACTATCAAAAAACAAAGATTGGTTTGAAAATAACACAACTGTCTTAAAATACTTATAGTCCTTACTTATAATACTGGTTAGTCCCATCTTTTGCTCCTGAATAGTGAATCAATAACTTCCAAGAATCTCAAATGCTACACTTTACATTTTTCTCACATAAATACTTTACTTACTTTCCCACTACCACAAGATCAAAGAAATGTCCTTTCTTGAATAAATCTTTCCATGGCTTTCAGAGAATCCAGTGAGGCTATTTACTAAGCAAATTATAATTCCATGTAAAGAACATGGAAAATTACTACATAGTCCACTAGTACACATCTAGAGAGACATTAGATAATGTTGTGTGACAAAGGACAACAGGAACTCTGAGCAAAAACTTCTATTAACCACTCAATAAAACTGGCCAACAAAACAAATAAATGGTGAAAATGCGCTGCTGTATTTGAACATCAGGTGACCCTGCCTGGTTTCAATTTTCATCATACAAAAATTTCCCGTATAAACTACTTGTTTTAGCATATAACTCCAATGCACCAAGGCAGTGCCTGTCTCAAAGGTGCACCAGCTAAAAGGGAGGAAGGAAGAGAAATGAGGGGATGTCTTTTTCTGAGGCAAGGAGTATTTCAGTAGCAAAAGCAGTGGTAATCACAGCACACTTGGAATGCAATCATAAATGGTAAAATACAAGAAAGTCTAATGGTTCAGCTAGCACAATAAAAAGCCACATGGCAAAGCAAAAAAGAAGAAATACCCTTTTGTTACTATTAATAAATAGTTTTTGTTTGCTTTTTTTCCTCCCCTTCTTAGGAAACGAGTACTGGGTTTATTCAGCCAGCAACTTGGACAGGGGCTATCCAAAGAAGCTCAGCAGCCTGGGGCTGCCCCCTGATGTGCAGCGTGTGGATGCAGCCTTTAACTGGGGCAGGAACAAGAGGACATACATTTTTGCTGGAGACAGATACTGGAAGTAAGATGCACTGAGTGGTGGTGGGATGCTGTGAGCTGAGCTGTCTCCAGGGCTGAATGCACCCTGAGCTTCAGGAGGCAGGGACCAAACACAGGGCACATCCTCTGGGAATGCAGAACGAGGGCTGCCAGGACAGTGCTGACAGCAGGAAATGCTTCAGTACAGCAACAGGAAACTGGCATGTATTTGAGAAAATAACAGCCTCAAAAACAGCAATGGAAGAGAGTATCTGGGAGTGTCTGTCAGGCTGCCCACCACTAACAACTCATCCCTGTGCCCCCATGTACCAGCAACTGCCCCACATCAGTCCCTGGATCTTCAGAGGGGCAAGTTGTCCTTACTGTCAGCACAAAAATGCTGGGAGAAAACTCTACAAGGAATTCCTTAAAAATAAACTGAGCTCCAATCACTTGAATCCAAAGACTGACCAGATTGCCTAAGAAATTCTTTCACTAAGCCATCAGGTTTAGAGGCATTTAAAGGAAACAGCAGTGTGACTACCAAAACATGCTGGGGATGACTGTAAATCCTTTCAGCAGCTGATCTACCATCACTTACACCTTTGGTCTACTAATATAGTTGGCACTGAGGAAATCTGAACAAGCCATAAGTGTATCTGTAAGTACTTTGAGAAAAATCTTAGCTTGACTTCATTTGGACAGTCTCTCAATCCTTTTCATGTTTTCTGTGAAACTCAGGTGATCTGCTATCATGCTCTTACCTTATCATCTTAGATTAAGAAAGAATGTCCTTAAAAAGTCTCAAGGCTTTGGTAGAAATAAATATCCTACATTACACCTGAAGAGTCTACTAATTGTATGATTGTATTTAATAGAATTTCATTACCATAATTGCCAGGAAGATCTGGCACAAAAGACCATCTTAAAATCAGAGGAGAATATTTGTGAGTTACCTCTGTGGTGTCAAAATGGCATCAGAACAAAAGAGAGGCTCTGACTCCTGCAGTCACTGTCAGGGGCCTGTTCCAGGAACAGGACTTCACTTCAGGAATGCAGACATTACACAACAGGCTGAAAGTGGACCCATTCATTAACTGACAATTTAGAGGAAAGTTAAACATCAGAAATAACCACCAGAAATCTAAAAGATTCTCCAACCTTTAAGGGTTCATTCTGAGAGATGTTCTATATAACATATCAAAGGAAGTCTCAGTATAATTGAGTCCATTTTATGTGAATAATAATTTCATGTTATGATTAAACTGAATGACTTTATTTTGTCCTAATGGCTGTGGATTCCTGTAAGTAAATAAAGTACTCTTTCCATACCATTGCCACTTGATCATAATTTTCCATTACTTTGAGGACAGTAATTTTCTCCATTATCTTAAAAAAAAACAGTAAAAACTTAAAGAATGTTATTAATTCTTTAATGTCATATTGTAGAGACCATTTAAACACTTACAAGTCATTCTAATACAGCCATTTGCAACACTTCAGACTCCTACTAAAACCTACAGACTATGAGTTAAAAAGCTGCTGGTTTCCTCTGTACCAACTATTGTTTTGATTAACTGTACTGCAGGGCCTCCAAGTAATTCATCACTCCAATCACAGACAGTATTTCTATCAAAGTACCTTATCAAGTGCAGTCACTGCAGAATGCATAATTTATTGTTAAGGAAACAAAATAGGATTAAGTGATTTCTATCTGTGTAAAGAAGAAAGCAAGCAGTTGAAAAACATTTCAGAAAAAAAAATGCATCTCTGCTGAACAGACTCTATAACCCTTAAGTATGTGGCTGTTACATTTTATACAAGGATTCTGTCAGTGGAATCAAAATACTTACATACCATAGTCCTTCCTGTGTCATTATCACACTTACTTTAAATGGGGTTTTTGGAAGCCTTCTCTCTCCTTCATTCCAGCCACAAGCTATTTTAGTGTTATTATAACAAGACTGTTGAGCAGAGCAAGGTTTTGTGAGGGAGGGGAAAAGGAGCTGGCTCAGATTCCACAGCTGAAATTTTAAAGCTACCCAGCAAGGTATTAGATTTTCTTTAAATAGCCCAGGGAAAAAATAGTAAGGAATTTAAATGAATCAATTAAATTGATTTTGACCAACCTAGTGCTCATTATTACTGGTGTAATTTTGGATATATTCCAAGTATTTCCATAGAGCAATGAGGGAAAAGTAACCTGAGATACCTATGGACATGGATAAATAGAAATTGGGAACATAAGTGGTTTTCTCCCTCCAGTACTGTCAAAAGCAACCTCTCTGAAGTCTCCTGCTCCTGAGGAGGTGCTTGAGCACTTGAAGGGTCATTGAGGCCTCACATGCTGTACTTGAAGCCTGGTTCAAACTGTATTGCACATCACTGTGCTCAGGACACCTCCACACCTCCTGCTCGGCACTGATTCCCATCCAAATTACAGTTCTTGAAAGAACTTTCCTTAGAAAGTGTATTTTCAATTCAGCATTGCATTTTTGAAGGAAAGATGTAAAATTTCACAGGGTTTTAAAGGAATCAGTAATAATTATAATGAAATAGAAACCATGTTACAATCTCAGTTATTATATTTCTGTTTGTTTTATACAGTCACATTTGCTGAGGACACCCTAAAAAATTATATTACAATTTAACATTAAATGCAGATTTGTAATGTAGAGATATAATTTCCTTCAGGTACAATGAAGAAAAGAAGAAAATGGAGCTTGCATCCCCTAAATTCATTGCTGACTCTTGGAATGGTGTTCCAGATAACCTCGATGCTGTCCTGGGCCTTGGGGACAGTGGTAAGCTGTAATTCTGATTTAAATCACTAACAAACTCTCTTATTTGTTTGCTGAAAAACTTATTGGAGACTAATTTCTTGTGGTCCATGAGTAGGAGCCAAATGGAGCCACGCAATGCCTGATGCACAGGATGTCCTAACACCAGGGTGCATGACCAAGCCAGTCCTTGTGGCTTGGACGTTTCCCAGCTCCTTGACACTCCCCAGGTTCCTCCACACCAGCACACACTCCCAGCATCATTTCAGCACCATCCTGCCCTGGCACAACCAGAACTCAAGGATGATCATCTCCCTGATCACAGGCATGAATGGGTTCTAGGTTGCAATTTTTCTTAATTTCCTATGCACTCCAGCTGAGATCCTGGCCTGTGGTTTTAAGGGGCCTTAAATTTTGCACAGATATGCACTAAAGGCTGAGAGCAACACTGGTGTCACATGAGTCCTGACTCAGTCACATTTTCAACATCTATTTTGCCAGCAAATATTTCATCCCAGAAAACTCTGGCTCACAAAGTTCACAAAGTAAACCTTAATAAGGCTCCATTTGACAAGAGCTCTCTTCTACAGGATGGGAATTTCAATATATTTTTAAAATATATCTTTTCAATAATACAAATACACAAGAATATTTTGGGAAATAAGTCATTCAATTCATTAAGCTTCATGAGATCACAAAGACAAAAAATCTTTGATCAAGAATTATGTGCTCCATAATCTGAGCATATTTATTTATTTATTTTAACAGGATATACCTACTTTTTCAAAGATCAATACTATCTACAAATGGAAGACAAGAGTTTGAAGATTGTTAAAATTGGCAAGATAAGCTCTGACTGGTTGGGTTGCTGAACCATATGAGATATCAATAACCAAATATTTACTTTTTTGTTATATGCCTTATCTGTAATTAGAAATAGATCTGAATGCTAATTACTGGACCAGTCTGGTACTGGCACCAAGACACTAAGTACCAGTACTGTACACATCAGATAATTTAAGAGTGTTTGCCTCCTCAGTATACAAAAGATGTTTACTATATATTCTGGTACAATTTTTCCGTTGTCATGCTAGTCATAGTGCTATGAACAGAACAGCCATCGTTCTTCATTGCCTTGGTGCTTAAACAAAGCCTTGGAACCTTTGGAGACTGGATCATGCCCCTCTGTTATTCACATACCAGATAGGCTCAAATGAGATGTACCAGCAGTGCACTTTGATTTTTATTTTTTTTAAATACAACTCTGTTATAAATGGATGGTTTGTCTTGATGTTTTTCACCCTCCTACGAGTTTGATCATTACTTCCATTTATTTACATAATAATACAGAAAGACTGTCAAAGGCACAGGTTGCCTCAGGATCTGCTTTGTGTTGATGCATGATAGAATCATGGCAAAAAACTGTGTTAAAGTATTGTTTTAAAGTACTTTTTATTTTAATACCTTAGTTAAATTTAGCAATTTGCTTCATGCACTTTGTTACTACTATATAACGTGTTTATATGGATGGAAACGACTCAGATTTTTGAAGACAATGAGTTATACATAAAAGTCAAGTATTGTTTAACGTGTTTTATTTTTCTGTTCTTTATAATATTGGGGGGGGGGTTTCAATAAGGCTTTGTTCTTTTCACAATCTCATAGAATGTTTCTCATTAAAAAATAAACCAGAAAAGAATGTCCCACACATGAAGTGCCAACAATACCAATAAAATCAAATTACACTGTCAACACTACTCATGGGCAGGCTCCCTTGTATCACTTGACATTATAAATCCAGTAGCATGTTTCAGTGCATTACCAGTCAAAGACAAAAACATTACCCCAGTATATAAGCACACAGGGGGGTTATTTAGAAACCCAGGTTATTTTCCCTGTTGGTTCCAAGGTGCAACTGCAGCAATTTAATTAAAGAAAGAATTTGGCCCCATGTCTGTGCAAAGCCTGCTACCCTCCCTGAACAGTTTCCACTCCTGTCTGTCATCCACACTCCATCACAGGCTACCTCTCCACAGCCCAGGCAGGAAGAGAGGGTGCATGTATACTATGGGGATGTAAGCTTGAGAAACAGGGACGTAAACCCTTATCCTGCCCATGAGATCAGACACCATCTGGCCAAGGATCTTATCCTGCTCCATGCACATGAAACACTTCATAATCCTCTATGGATCAGGCAAGGGGTCAACCTAGGTCCTTCTAAAAACATCTTTAGGTCCATGATCCACAGAACTGATCAGTTACTAATACCTGAGCCCATGATCTGGTTTCTTCTCATGTCCTCTACAACTTCATGTTTGTTTACACTCTGCTTTCCTGTTCTAAGCAGAGTTTTTTTACTATGATATTCTGAAAAGATACTTTTTCTAAAATGGCATTTGCCAAATCATCTTTTAATTGCACTCATCCAAATATAACTCCCCTTTAGGAAGCTGTCAATTACTATAGACAGTCCTCACCTGAATGAGCCAGCACTATTTTTACTTATGCCAAAAAGAAAGATGCCTTATCGCCTCCTCAGAATACTCATTCTCATTAGAAATCATTAATTCCCTTCACAATTAGTCTTGCACCAGAGCCAACAAAAGAAAACACAAAACAAAGCGGCTCTAATTGCAAAATGTTAGTGTTTCACTTTTTGCAAACACCTGGCAACCCTCTCATGATAGCAGGATCTATTTCAGGGATGTATGATCTGTCCTGATCATAAAGATCTTCCTGCACTAGTGCTGAAAATATTCTCTAGCTTTAATGACTGCCAGGCATTCCTTTTGAGCACTGCAATAATTTAAACTCTATTTTAAGAATCCTCAATAACCATCCCCTGAAGATTTTTGTGTTCTTATGTCAATACTGCCCCAACATGCCTACTCTAGCATCTGTACTTAATATGGAAGGGGTTTCAAACATAGATATAGTAGAACATTTGCAACAGGCCTTCCAGCTCTGAACTTGCTAAATCACTTTTCTATTGATTACTGAAATAGTTTCCTTTTTGTCTGCAACTCATACATGTTTTCCAATATTGGCAAACCTACCATCTTATGTTCTGTAGTAATAGCACCATAATCCTACAAAACTCTGCACATCTGGTGGGTGTAAGGAGTTCTGCTCAGCGTCTCCTTTTGTTCCTGCCTGTGTAAACCCATTCTCCAGTGACTAAATCACTGGCAGAAAACCAGAAATAAATTTTCTGTCCTTAACCCAATGCACACTTCTTTGGGTTCGGTTTCAGACTGGCGACTTTAAGATTAACACAGGTCATTTATAAACACATCTGTTTCTGTTCATCAGCTGTAACATTTGCCAGGTTATCGCTCACATGCGCCAGACAAGCTGGGGGAGCACACTGACCTTCTCATTAGCCTTTCACATCTGACCTGGGAAACACTAAGTCACAAAATGTGTCCTGAAAAAGTCTTTGGGTCTAATTCCACTTATTGAGAGCCACTTCTAAAATCTCCCTTTCCTTTCCTGTTGGTAATGAGTTAACCATGAGGTGGAAAGTCCTTACCTGAGAAGCACTGCAGCTCAGCCTGTACCCAACATGTCCCATGCAAACCCATCCCACTCATTTGCTTCCCTGTTTAACTCCAGGTCTGTCCCAACACTATGGACTTTCTTGATGATCCCTAGACCCTTGGCTGAACCAGATTATCTTTCCCAAGTCTCTTTTTTCACCCCTCTTGTGCACTTTGAGACTGTGCCCTTGTCAAGGAGGACACGGCCCTTGCCTTTCCTGCCCTCAACACACTTCTCCCAAGACATTTTCAGAACAGAACCAAGAGTTTTTACCTACCTTCTTCAAAAAGAAACAAAGGGAAAAAGCATAAGTGTTTACCTCAAAGCCATACAAAATCCAGCACAAACATTTATTGAACTTGTTCTACCTCTAGAGTTTTATTAAATTGAAGTTGGGTTCACTCAGGACTTTTTGGTGTCAGGGTAGAATTGCACACACGTTGCACCAAAGTTTGTTGCAGCATGGGGAGAGTTCAGATACTCTTGCTCCTTGGGCTGAAGGAAATCTCTCCCAGTTATGAGCAGGATGGGCTGCAGGCCCCCAGCAAGGCAGCTCCAGTCCAGTAGGGTAAAGGGCAGTGGTTTAGCAACTGCTCCATCACAATACATAAAAAGCAGCCAAGGCTATAATGAAATGCCACAGTTTAAACACTCAACAGACAGAGCAGCCTGAACTGTGAATCATGCTTAACACTTTGTGTCTCACTAATACTTTGTATTTGCTAAAAACACAATTTCTTCCTGCTGCTCTGTCTTGATTTTACAAAGCAGCAGTTACTCATAAATTTTAGGAATTGACTGTAACTGTGTTGTTCTTAAAATCAGGAGGAAGTAAGCCCTTTAGGTCTGTTTTGGACACATTATTTCTATTTACAAACTCAGACATGTATGGTTTTAGCAGCAAAGACTAAGTGAATGAACATGCTTCTGCTTTTGGAAGAGCTGAAATCAGCAAACAAGCAGCATTGAGCTCTCTGGAATCACAGAGATTGGTTCATGCAAAGAGAAACACTTGATCCAGACTGGTTATGTAAAACAATCAGAAGTATTAGGTGTTTCCAGGTAGGAAATGTAGTAAGAACAAAAACAAAATTGGGAAAAAACCTCAAAACAACAACCAATTCAACAACTATGTCTTCAGATCAAGACTCCTTGCCTTTTATGAGAATATTCTTCACCAGACATATCATTTCTCGTGGTTTTCGGAAAAACAAATTCCTGGCCTGGACCAAGAAGGGAATGGATTAAGTGAACCAACAGTCTCTTCTAGTCTTGAACTGCCTTAGGCCATAAATTAATTTCTATAATTTAAGAAGCATATATAACAGCTTTTTCTAAATTGCATATTAAATTTATGCCTGCATATGCATACACAAATAAATAGCTCATGGCTATATTAGAATATTTTATTTCCTATAGATGTCAGAATAGAATATTTGTTTTGAAGAGACCTATGACAATCATCTAGGCCAACTGTGTGAAGGTTAATTGACCTAAACCTGCTCAGCACATAACACCAGCTTTTCCCTTCTCCAGAAAATAAATCACAGTCTGAGCAAAGAACAACACAGTGAGGTAAAGTAAAAGTGTTCAGCCTGCACAGGAGACCTTCCCTGGTAGCACTGCTGGAGATAACAGCCAAGAAATCCAAGATAATAATTTGTTTTATTGCTCAAACACTTTCTGCAAAAGCTCCATGAGAGGCCACACCAGCCTTGCAGGTTGGTCAGCCTAAGTAGCACTGGGAAGGCTGCATCCACACTGCCTGCTTATATCATCACTGGATCATTCTTTCACCTAATTTTGCAAATCCCCAAACTCCCAGGAGGCTTCTAAAGTTCAGCTTCAGCCAGATTCACCATACTCATGTTCAGAATCTTTCAGACAACCAGCAAGCCAGCCTGGAAGAGGGATACAAGAATAAAAGGCCTCATGACACTACAGGTCTGCATTTGCCTTGCAAACCCTGCCACAGATGCTCTGCACAATGAGCTGGAGGGTGAAAAACAGAATCTGTTGAACTTTCAGATGTCTTTTACTGCCCAGTCCTCTCCTCTGGGGCTTCTCAGAATTACTCACAAATGACTGACTTGCTTTGCTGTTAAGAATTTGTTAGCATTGCCAAAATAAACTAAAAATGTAAGAGGATAATTGTTTTAATTTAGATTAGCCAGGAGTTTGGCAGTCTGTCTCTGGAATTAGGTGGAGGTGGTCTCCACTTTCTAAAAGACAGGAATTCACAATATTAAGCTATCCAAGTGGGCTTTTTTTCCACGTCTCTTACCACTGCTTCAACCTTGGACTGCTTCACAGCTACATTCTGCCTTGCCTATGCCTCTTACAGCACAATACTGCTGCCAAAAGGGCTAAAGCCTGAAAGCAGCTTCACACTCTGCAGCTGAGTGCCAGGCAATGATGCAGACCCAGCACCTCAACTTCATAGAGCTCCTAATCACCACAAGCCAAGGAATTGGGAAATTCAACCCCAGGTCTCCCACCCAGTGCCACATCACAGTCACTTCAGCCATGGAGAGATTATTTCTGCTGTGGCTGCTCCTAAACAATTCTGGCCACGGCCACTCTCCACTGCTCTCCTTTCCAGCTCCCTGAACCTGACCCCATGGAACCCCCACAGCAGAGTTCAGTGCCTCAGGACAGCAGCAGAGGAGTGAACAAGGCAAACCAAGGCACAGGACTTTACCAGAGAGGCAAGTCCTGCGTGCAGAAGGAAGACAAGGGCTCTGCTTCCTCTCTGTGGTCAATGCATTGACTGTTGAACCCAGGCTTCACAAGGGAGACATTCATTTCTCACTAGCTGAAGACATGGCAAGGCTCATTAAATTCTAGCATTTTCATGCTTTTCCATTAAGTAAATGTATTTTTCAAGGCCACTTACAACTCTATTCATCAGCAGCTCAAAAAATGAAGTAGAAGGACCTACAATGAAAATCCTTTTTCTGTTGTTTCCAATGTCAAAGGGGCTTCTAAACCCCTCATTTGTAGGATTTTCATCCATTCTCACATTTACATGCACAGCATTGTATTTCCATGTATGATTATTTGCCAATGCTAAAGTTCTTAGGAATTCAAGTAATGGAGTATGATCTGAATAACTGTGACATGAACTAGGCTGCTGTAGACACCGCACGCACAGTGTGAAAAGGCAAAAGGAGGCTCTGCAAACATTAAGGTGGAAAAAATACAACCAAAGTTCATGAGCCTTACTTTCTCCTAAATTTGGAATAATCTGCATCCTCACTAGCCCTCCACACAGTCCCAAAGTAGGCTAATTCAGAAGAACATTTATGAAATGTGGATGTAAACTAGAACAATTCCTGGAGTTCAAGGGGAGAAAAGCCTCTGCAGAGCCAAGAAGTGGCTTTACAATAGTTGACAGCTTTAAAACAAACCGAGGGAGAGCTATTGCAGTTGACGCAGCATTGCTTCCAGTTTGATTTTCCTTCCAGAGCCAGCAGAGGAGCTGTCACAGGCAAACATGTGGGAAGGGGAGTTGTGCTGAAATTCGCGCTGCGGGCGCGTTCCGCGCTCCGGGCTCGGAGCGGCCCCTGCGGGAGAGCGGCCGCACCGCACCCGCACCGCGGAGCGCCGGCACCGGGACGGGGCTGCTGGAGCTCTGACACCGCTCCTCCTCCAGCAGGGCATGGGGACAGGGCTGCTGGAGGTCTGACACCGCTCCTCCTCCAGCAGGGCATGGGGACAGGGCTGCTGGAGCTCTGACACCCATTCCTCCTCCAGCAGGGCATGGGGACGGGGCTGCTGGAGCTCTGACACCCATTCCTCCTCCAGCAGGGCATGGGTACAAGGCTGCTGGAGCTCTGACACCCATTCCTCCTCCAGCAGGGCATGGGGACGGGGCTGCTGGAGCTCTGACACCCATTCCTCCTCCAGCAGGGCATGGGTACAAGGCTCCTGGAGCTCTGACACCCATTCCTCCTCCAGCAGGGCATGGGGACGGGGCTGCTGGAGCTCTGACACCCATTCCTCCTCCAGCAGGGCATGGGGACAGGGCTGCTGGAGCTCTGACACCCATTCCTCCTCCAGCAGGACATGGGGACGGGGCTGCTGGAACCCTGACACCCATTCCTCCTCCAGCAGGGCATGGGGACGGGGCTGCTGGAGCTCTGACACCCATTTCTCCTCCAGCAGGGCATGGGGACAAGGCTCCTGGAGCACTGATACTGCTCCTCCTCCAGCAGGGCATGGGGACAAGGCTCCTGGAGCCCTGACACCCATTCCTCCTCCAGCAGGGCATGGGTACAAGGCTGCTGGAGCTCTGACACCCATTCCTCCTCCAGCAGGGCATGGGGACGGGGCTGCTGGAGCTCTGACACCGCTCCTCCTCCAGCAGGGCATGGGGACAGGGCTGCTGGAGCCCTGACACCGCTCCTCCTCCAGCAGGGCATGGGGACAGGGCTGCTGGAGCTCTGACACCCATTCCTCCTCCAGCAGGGCATGGGGACGGGGCTGCTGGAGCTCTGACACCCATTCCTCCTCCAGCAGGGCATGGGGACGGGGCTGCTGGAGCTCTGACACCCATTCCTCCTCCAGCAGGGCATGGGGACGGGGCTCCTGGAGCACTGATACCGCTCCTCCTCCAGTATAGCACCGGGACAGGGCTGCTGGAACCCTGACACCCATTCCTCCTCCAGCAGGGTACCAGGACAAGGCTCCTGGAGCCCTGACACCGCTCCTCCTACAGCACCAGGACAGGGCTCCCCAGCACTGACACCCACTCCTCCTCTCCTCCTCCAGCAGGGCCCCACAAAAGCCCCTGCAGCAAAGGCAGACACAGAACAGCTGCATCCCTCGGAGTCCTCGCTGTGAAACGCTGCCGAGCAGGAGGCTTGAAGGGCCAGTTATTTTGGGGTAGTACCAAGCTATTTAAAAAGATAAAGAGTGCTTAAACATCAAAAGGAAAGCACATTTTGTTAGGAATAAGTGTGAAAATTCTTTTACAGAATCAATTCTGTAAAGAGAGGGAGAACTGTTGAATCCCATTCCACAGCTCCCATATACACTCTGCCATATGTACACTCCATACTCATTGAGGGGAAGATTTTTCCCTGAGTTTGTCTCTCCTTCCTCATGTCCCTCAGTCATTTCAGCCACCATCCCTTCAAGCCAAACCAGGAAAGTCATCCAAAGCCGCACAGCCTTCAGCCAGGACAGGCTGGGAAATGACTGGGCCAGGCTCAAGGAATTTCCTCTCTGTAGGAGGTAAGTCCCCCACAGCAACTCCTGCCAGTCCAAAGAGCAAATATTGTCTTTATAGCAGCACAGTGTGCTGCCAGTAGACCTCTGGCCACATCTCAGCCCTATCTCCACCACACACTATGGGTATTCCAACCTATTATCTATATTTTTTCCAGAGTTGTTAAAGTCTTTGTTCTTTAAACTGATACTACCTGAATGTAATTTTAACAGGTCACCTTGGTGCAATTCTCTGGTATAATTCAACATTCTTATGGAAAACATAAATGCTTTCTACTGAGGAGTGATAAGCGCTCAGAAATAAATCCTGTGCCATACCATCCCGTTTGAGAGTGAAGCTATAGAATCTGAGGCAAGTCATAAAACAACAAAGAGGCAAAATGAGCTTATTAGCACCCTTTCATGCATTTTGGATTCCTCTCTTCTCTCTTATTTTCAAAACTTGAACGTACATGAGAACATTGAGAAAATCAGTTCTCTAAGGCATTCTTGCCCTATGGCCACAACTGGCACCCCAACAAGCATAGAGAGAGGTTTCAAAGATTTTATTCCATATCTCATGGCCTAAACTGTGCCTTAGTTTGCTTGTAGGATTTATTACATCAGTGGAATACAGTTTTTTTAAAAAGTCAAACACTGCTATTTACATAGAAAACACATCTCCTTGCCTACTGAAGCACAAGCTCTTAAGAAAAGTGTTTATTAAAATTTAAGTATAATAAAAGCAGTGGTTCGGTAAATTTCAGATATTCATGGCAGTACATTTTCTTTGAGAGGTTCTTGGGTTTGCTTTATCATTTCTGACATTTCATATAGCACGTTATAAGCTTTTGCAGGGGAACAGCACTTTTACTAGAGCAGCAAATTGCTCAGGTGGGAGAGGTTGATGCTAAACATTATTAAAAGATCTTCCTTCCCAAAACAAGAAATGAATGCAAAAGCATAAAATCATCTGGGAGCACAAATTCTCTAGAAAAACATTAGAAATAAATAAGGAATAGTCTGTTTTTTAATAAGAAAGTCACCTGTGCATCTGTCTGTTAACTCTGCTTACTATACACATCTTCAATAGCCAGATGAAACACTGCACTGTGATTTAACAAGACAGTACAGGTAGTTTAGAATACTTTCCAGATTTCTGTCATTTATATGTCAAAAGACTCCAGCTGACATGGCTACAGCACAATTTTCCAAGACCATTTCCAAGGAGTTCTAAGGCCCCATAACAAAATCAAAATCAGATTTTATTTAAAATACAGACATTAATATTCACTTTTGTAACAACACTGAGATTACCACTACTTATAAATTCTGATAATGGCAGCTTCTGGAAACGATTTGTTGCTCTGCCTCTCCAGCCCATTTGGTGACTGCTTTGATATATAAATTGTTTGCAGATCTATACACTCTGAAATTCTTCAGAGAAATATCCATCCTTCTTGTTTAAGTTCATAACTGTCAGAGGCATCTCCCAAACATCAATACATTTTCAACTTGATTTAAATTGGGGTAAAATTTCACAAGGCCTTTTTTATTTTGTGTTTGTGGAGATTTTCCTGTTCCTTTTTCTGTTGTTGTCTCTCCATCTACTGTCACTTTTCAGTTTCCACAACAGTGGTGGAAACACTGTGTTTATTTCCAAGTTCTTTCATGGATTGTATGATCCATTTTAATGGCACACATCCTTTTGAAATTACTGTCCTCTGTTCAATTAACACATTTTATGTTCACTTTCTGCCAAAATGCCTAGGGTATGTGAACCTTCTTCACTCTGCATGTTTTGCTTGCAGACAGAAATGAAGCAAGCAGTTTTCTTAAAATTTCAAGTTAATAAATCCCTGAGTAATTAATTGACATAAAATGTCTATACTATACCATTGGGCTACCAAGGCAAGGACTGGCACTGCACAATTTAGCCTTCCAAAAGCCCCAGATCCTTAGTCTTGGAAAGTCTTGTGTTTACCTAAGGCCTCTTGATAAAGCTGCCTGATCCTCTTCCTGCTGAAATCAGTGGTGGAATTGCCAGTGACCTCAATAAGAACAAGGTTCCAACACCACTACCCCAAGGCTTTATTATTTCCAATTGTCTCGGTACACATCACAGGCATTAAGAAATGTGTCTCCACCTCAAAAGTAAATCCTGTGGGTGTGCAGCAGTAGATAAAACCACTTTGCACTGAGATAGCACTTTCTGTTTCAATACATTTTACAACTGATTATGCCTTTCAATCCCTCCAGTAAGATAACCACTCCATACTACAGGCTGGAAAACCAGCACAGAGTTACTGTCATTTGCCCAGTGAAGCAGGGGGGAAATTCCAACATCCAGCCCCTTTGAGTCCATGCCCCTCTGCTGCTGGGAAGGAAGCAGAGAGCCTCTGTAACTAATCACCATTTCTCTTTAGGAGAACTGAGCTACAGCTTCATAATCCTTTGTTAACATCCACATCTGTGATCTGATTCCACAGAAGAAAAAGAGGTTATTTTACTGTTCAAGGCCCAGTCTCAGTTTTTTGAACCTGTCTTACATATCAGTATCCAAAAGCTTCTCCAAGCCAGCTGGGTAGAGTTTAGACAGTGTTTCTAATCCCACAGCCCATTTCCAGACTCAAACCTTCTTTGAAATAAAGAATGAAAAGCTTGGGCAAAGCACCTGTAATCAGCATCTGAAATGTCCTGTTAGGACACACACTCTCCTCAGAGCTTCCCCTGCCTTTTTGCTGGCCACAAACTTTGGCTAAAGTCAGCAGAAAAGCAGAATGTTTATTCTTCAGGCACAGCTAGCAGCACATCTCTGAAAACTGCCAAGTAATAGCAAGCCTGTTTCCTAGCATTCACTCCCTTTTTTGCAAGACTCATTGTTTCCAGCCTTCCTGCCCTTTTCCTCTAGAATTTTTTTTTTTAACCTGTATTCCAAAGCTTATAAGAGATCACTGCTTTGGGCTTCACAGCATGTGTCTAGGCTGGTCCCTATGTCAGATCAACCTTATCTATGAGTACCTGTGCAGAAGAGACACTGCTGTAGTCTTCAAGGATCCCAACTGCTAGACAGCAGAAATACTTGGTCTTGTTTTAAATTACCCAATATCCTCCCCTTCAGTATTTGAAGATGCACTGTGGCTCAGGGAAGATTATGTTAGCATTAACTGATCTCACACACCTGAATTTTGCTATTGTCCTTACAATCTTGCATCCTCACCTGTCAAATTAATATCATTAGAATGGCTTCAGTGATAGCACTTAAAAAAGCAGAAAGTGGTTTGAGCAAAGCAGATACCTGTTAACAGGTACTACAGAAGGAATAAGTAGGAGAATCTTCCTCCAGTTGCTAAATAAAAAAAGAATTACTGCATGCCTTCCACTCCCCCCTTAATTCTAGTTACCAAGTTCTTGCTCTCATTAGATACTTCAGCTGAGTCACACTTGGTGGGTCAGTTGGAAATGCCTCATTTACTCTTGCTTGTTCACTCTCAACTCCTCTTTATTTCTTGGAATGGTATAAAAAAAATTGGCCCATTTGCATACTTACTCTCCTACTATCATGGTGTACTTAAAACTCCAAATAATATGACAAAAATATCACTTAAGTATCCTTCTGACATACTGATGGAGTTCTGCAGGGTGAGTTTCTGTGGTAAGAAAAGTTTGTTTTCCTTGGCTGGAAACACATGAGTTATACATTACAGTGAGGCAGATCATATTTACAATTGAATGTGCCTATTAAGATTTTCATACCCCAGACACACAGCAGAGCTGGGGCTGCATCTGCCAAGGCAGTCAGGAGATATTAATGAAGCACACAGAACTCTGCTGCTGTCCAGAGGAAAGCTGATAGTAAACCAACAGACACAGTCACATGGGTTTGTTACATAATTTTGGTCTTTGCTAAAATAGCCAAAATGCCTGGCTGTACTGAGAGAATCTCTGTGGAGGAGTTTGTGTTTACAGTGGTTCTCCCAGCCTGGAACTACTGACTGTAAAACACCATTAAAGCACTCCAGTTTTAGAGTTGACAAAAAACAGTGAAGAGGCCACAGGCCTCATCTGGTGATTAGGAAAGGCACAGGGCAGACTCTAATTTCCCTCCAACAGGGTAAATTTTTCTCCCCAGAGCTGCAATCTGCACCTCTCCCCAGCTGTGCCTGTTGCCCAGTCCTGCTCCCGTTGGCATCCCAGCTGCCAGAGCACACACCCAGCCCTGCACTCCAGGACAGCTCTGCCCCTGCACTGGTGCAGCCCCTCAGGCACCACTGCAGGAGGGCTGCAGGGCAATTGTGAAGGTTACAGGCAAGATAACACCAAAATAAATAAGCTGTTGGTAGCCCTGATTTCTAAGAGCTCCCTCGTACTGCAGGCCTGCGGTAACCAACAGCTGGGCAAGGGGCCAGGCAAGGCTGAGTCTCTGCAAGCACACACAGCTGAAGCTGTTGAAAGACAATATAAAGGTGGTTTTGTCTCAGCTGCCTGAGACAGCCCCAGAACTCCACTGAGACTGTGGAAGGGACCTCAAGAGTCATGGACTTGTCTTATCATTTAAGGAAGTCACATCAGCTGAGGCCCTTAAACTCAGTTGGACACTGTGCTAACACATTGAGCAAATACTTCAGTGCATTGCTAGAGACTCTCAGCATTTATTTATTTTTCATATTAAGATACAAAGTGAAAACATTCTTCAGAGGCCATACTAACTGTAAATTATTAAGAATTTGTTCTAATACTGACAGTTTAAAAACTGCATGGGCTGGGTCATGGAGCTTTAGAACTGGAAGAAAACCAGCTCCTTCAAACACAGGAGCTGGAATGAACTCAGATAACACCAACAGAGACATAAAATTTAGCACACTGAACAAGTTGTTCTTTTTTCTTTTCCTTATTCCATGTAAGACTCCTGAAACCATTCTTATTATACAATGTGAAATAGAAACTATTAAAAAGAGATAGTGAATGTGAATAAATATAAATATTGGAAATGTAATAGCATGTTAATAGATTACAAAACTGTCAACAAAAATAGAGAAATCACAGTTCTTATGACAGCTGTCCATACTGATACTGTCACCACAGAAGGCTTGGTTTTAGATGAAATAACATTATACTTAAAGGGAAAGTTCAAAGCAAAATATACTTTAATTCAAGAAGAAACAGAAGGTTCTGATTCCCAAAGAAAATTTCAATATGAAATTTTCAATTTCAAATAAACATACACAAAAACGTTTAGGTTATGGGAAATTCTCCTGAATGCTCTGCTCAAAACCACTTCTTTATTATGTGCTTGACATTTGTCTGAATTTAATACCTGTATGTGTACCAGGAAGAAAACATTTGCAGTGTGTGGTGGATGGATATTATAAATAACTTTTCCACATCTAGTTTTTACTCATAGTAGGATCTGCAGTGGGATGAAATAAACAGAGCATAGCTTAAGCTCCCCATAAACCAAAACAAAAGGCATCACAATATTTCATACAGGTCATATACCTATATATCCGTTTTCTGACAGCAAGCTGGTCCTTATGGCGTTTTGCAGTGAGGTACTGAACACTGCATAAAGATGACTGGGGATTTATCGCCCTCTTGTGAACAAGGGAACAGTTACAATCATCCTGAAAGTGAACGTGCAGTTGTTGCTGCTGCTAAAGAATCCTATAGTAAAAACACATCTGTACAATTAGTAAACAGAAATTCAGGTTAATAAAAAGGCAGGTCTGCTGGTTAATTTAATAAACTATAATAATTTTATCAGAAAATGATAAATTTCAAAATTAAAAATAATTCTAATTCAAATCAGAACAAGCAAGATATTTTTCTATGCGAGCAGGAAGACAGTAATCTAAATTCCACAAAATCACTGCCTAAAGCACTGATGTCAAATGCACAGACTAGCTCAAAGGTGTGTTAATCCCTGACTGCAGCCCCAAAACATCCTTCAAATTCAAACAGAGCAGGAGGATGAAAACACCTATTTTTGCCGTGCAGAAGATGTGGCCTTTTAACTGCAAAGACCAATCATGGGTGTAAATCCAAATTTGTTTGCAGATGCCAGTGAAGTTTGCAGACAGGAGCAGGGGGTCTTGGTCCAGCACTCCACAGCAGCTCCAGAGGAAACAGGCTAGCTCAGCACTGGGAAGCCATCCCACTGCTACTGAGTTATTTTTACAGAGCTTCCTCTTTGTGGTACTCCTTTCTTCCCTGAGGCTCTGCACCCACTCAGGGTGTCACTGCTGCTTTCCTTCTCCATCTCTGTCTGCTGTCCCTCTCCTTTACCAAGAGAGCACTGAAATCAGGGCAAAAGCCATAAAATGTTCAGGCAAAGTCACCACCCCTCATCAGACAAAACTCCAAGGCCAAGGAGCTGCTGGACACCAGGGTTTCCATTTCACACCCTGCCCTAAGGATGGGCAGCTACATCAATCCTTCCTTCTATCCTTCTCTTCTTCATGCACCCCTCACTAACTAAATGCTCCAAAGGGAACCCTTCAACCTAAACAACCCTGCTGTCGCAGACATCTTTTATGAAAAATCCGTTCCTGAGGATTTTTCCTCCTGAGAAGTTGAGAGGCCTCAGGAACAAAATGTAAACATTGATTATCTGCTGCTGTAGAATGCAACAGGTGCATCTGTGATTGGCCCATGTTGGTTGTTTCTAATTAATGGCCAATCACAGCCCAGCTGGCTCAGACTCTCTGTCCGAGCCACAAGCCTTTGTTATCATTCTTTTCTATTCTATTCTTAGCTAGCCTTCTGAGGAAATCCTTTCTTCTATTCTTTTACTATAGTTTTAATGTAATATATATCATAAAATAATAAATCAAGCCTTCTGAAACATGGAGTCAAATCCTCATCTCTTCCCTCAACCTGAGACTCCTGTGAACACGGTCACACCCTGCAACTGCTCACTGCACACACTTCCCTTTGTCCCTCACCAGCCAGAGTGCCCATGGGGACCATGGTTCCCTCTCAGGCTCAGCCTGGGATGTCCCCACATAAGCACAGCCTTCCCTGGGCAGCCATGGGCCCTTCCTGGGTGCGTGCACAGCACACCCTGTGTGTTTATACAAACGCCTTCTGGTCTTCTGTCACCACACCTACTAACAAGATGGCTCTCTACTGCACATCTGCAACAAAGAAACCTCACCAAAACTCTCTCCTGAGAGTATTATCAAGGTATGATATCAAGAAGCCAAGTGTTATTTGTAACAAGTAACAGAGGACCCTCGTCCTGAGAAGCAATAATAACACTGCCTTAGAGGAAGCTGGGAGCTTCTGTTTGTTTGTGCTGCCTTCCCTAATTTAAAGTAAATAAAGCATAAATCCTATCCAAATGAAGGCATCATCGAGCCCTACTAGCACAACATAATAACCATTTCCCTGAAAAACTATGTATTAATACCACTTAGCATAATGAATATTTAAAATGATACTGCAGTAAAGAATAAAAATTCACCTATGTCTTTCCTCTTCTTAGTAGTGACTGTTAATAAACAGCTTTATAGCTACTATATTTAAATGCAATTAGTTCCATACGTTTCCAGCTTAATAAGAAATAATACATATTCATTTCTGCTCATTAACAGTCAGTATATAACTCTTAGCTAATGAACATTCAATTATGTTCTCTGAATACATTGTGGGATAAATTCTCTTTTTGTTGCTCATATCAGTTCACTTCAATTCAGTTGCTGCTAATTAAAATTCTTTTGCCTCATGCAGTCAAACCTGGGTTTTTTGGAGTCCCTGGAGACTTTTTTAGGAGTTCTGTTTTATCTTTATGTACAGTCAGCTCCCTAATTAATGCTTTAAATAGGGTAAACTTTACTGAGGCTCCTGGGTTCAGTTCAAAGGAAAAAAAACCCAACCAGTAATTTTATATCTCATTCTCACACAAATCACTAGAGTCTCTATTTTCTTGTAAATCAACTTTTTCCCTTTTGTTTTCAGGTGAGTTCAATAATCAGGGAAGGTGCCAGTTTGAGAGCACTGGGAGCTGGAGATGCCCTATCATCAGTTGAGAGCTTTCCTTTCCCAGAGGAACAGAAGAGAAATTCTTGTCAAGTTGTCTAGATCTGCAGCCAGCTCAGGTGAGGAAGGAGCAATCTCCAAGGGTACGTACCCAATGGACTCCTTGAGACAATACCACCTCCATTTTCACCCAGCATCAGCAAGAGTCAATGCTATTTTTCCCTAAATTGTTATCAGAGCTGGCTCAGCAATCTACCTGCCTGTCTAGGACCAAAAATCCAACCAAGTCCTGCCTACTCCACTGAGACTAACACCACACAAGCTGAGCACTACTGAAGTGTCTCCCTTTGCAGAGGTCATTATCAGGTATGACTTGCTAAATGAAGTGATTAGGTTCTTGTCTCTGATTTATTTGCCTTAGTAAGCACTGAAAAGAGAAGGGAATTCAGCAGAAGAAGCTTCAGGGAACTTTCAGTATAAAGTTCTCCTCTTTGGTGCAGCATGCTAGGTGCAGCATGCAGCATCCTTTACCTGCACTTCTGGGCTGGCATGGATAACGTACTGGGGACAGCAAGCTCCCTGGGACAAAGACAGCTAAAAAAAATCTCTCAAATTGAACAAAGCATTTGAAAACTTACCAAGCAAACACTGTGAACCTTATGTGTATCAATATAAGGAATATAACACAAACACAGAAAGTCTAACTTTTAGGGAAGAAGGGACAGAGGCAGAGAAACAAATGTCTGTAAGAGAAAACATCTAGGAATACCCAAGAGAAATATTAGCTTAATGGGTGTTTCAATTCTATTTAACATTTAATGAAAACTCCAAGATACATCTATCTCAGCACCTGCCTTAGAAGAAGAGAAAAGGTATGTCTGGGTTTGTGTATACATGCATGCCCCATGTGTGCCTGCTTGGATGGGTAGATGCAAGCAAGTCAGCACCTCATCCACTCCCCAGGTGCCTGAGCACTGTGAAATGAACAGTCCAGAACTGCTTTCCTCGCTTGAAGTCTCACTAAACCAGTGAATTCTACTGAGAGACAAGCAGAGCTGGATTCCCAGGAGACTGAAGTTTATTGACAGAACCCTAAGGACTTTCACACCCTGTGTTATCCAGGCTGCCACAGTGCCATTTATGTGGCATGAGCCTGTATAATGCACAGGCAGGGCATAAAGGCCTTACCAGGATAACCCTGGAAGAGCATCCCAGGTGGAGAAAGACAAACTCCAAAACTTTTGTCCCACTTTTTGGCTGCCCTGAGTGCTGCAGAGACCATGCTGTCAGCTGGGCACAGATGGGCACATAGAAGGTGCATTCTGTGTGAGCATTCTTCCAGGAGGGGGGCACAGGCTCAACCAGCATTAGGGCTCCGTGGCCTAGGCAGCAAGCAAGAAAGCAGGAGAGATGGAAAGCCAGAAAGCAAGCCAGAAAACGAGAAAGAAAGCGAGAAAGCAATCAAGCAAGAAGTTGTTGAATTGAGAACAGAAACACATGGCCATCTACTGCTGTCCTCATACACATTTCTCACAAGTAGTTCACATTTGGTACCACAGAAAGAAACTGTAAAATCAGAATGGCACTTTGCATGATGAAGTTTTCTAGCTAGTCCTTGAGAGGAGTTGTTTTTCTCACAAGCAGTGAACAGATGCTCCCCAACTGCTGTGTGCAGCAGTGTTACACGGCCAGGCCAGGAGATGGCAGATTTTTGTCAGACAACAGCAGGGAGCAGGTCAAACACGAGCAGGTTTTCAATTTCTGTATCAAAAATATCTTTGTACCCGTGTTTTTTCAAGGTAAAACAACAGCCCTGATCAAAAGAATTAAACAGACAATTGTTAAAAAGGGAACCTCCTTTTAGCATATGCTTTTGCCTATCACACATTTTATGATAAGAACACAGGGTATATTTTTACAAAAATTAAGAAGAGAGTAAACTGTCCCAAAAGCAGCTACACTAAGGCAGATATCTTAGTCCATTTTAGACTGCATATATACAATTTATATTAAAAACTATAAAGCTGCATACACTTAAGAAAAAGAGCTGTATCTGTTTATGAGAGAGAAAAATTCCTGTCTTACACTAGGGAAATGTGTACTGGGTTTTCATGTATCACTAATATGATTCATTTGGATTGTATACAGAAGCTACACCTGCTCCAGAGCCACTTTTCTACAGTTTCTAGACAGAATCAAGGTATAGGGTAAGCTTCTCAGGAAAAACATACACTGTCCTAGTGACCTGCAGAACTAAAGCTGTAGTTTCAACTCAGAAAATTAATGACTAGCAAGCTAATGCTACTTATTCCACTGATGTCCATGTTTAGCACCATATAAAGCTTTTGGTGAAAGATTCCACATATCAGCTTTGCACAAACTTGGTGGTGTTTTATGTTAGCAGTCCAATTGATCAAGATTCAATTTACCACAGATTCATAGACAAAAAAGGAATTATTATTCAAAAGAGATGCTGACCCTAGTTTAGCCAAAGAATTAAATATAATCTCACTGTATTATGTGTTCTGAACATTAAAGGTTTTTCTGCACTGTGCTTGTATTTTGGTACTTGTGATGTTAAGCCTTTCAAATGGTGCTATAGCTAATCAGCCTTAGAAGAGTAGAAATTTTATAATCAATATTATTGTTTTTCATAAATGTACAAGTCCCCAGAAGCACTAATCTAGATATGAATAGCATCATGTCTGCAAGGCCACAGTGTGAGTCACAGTATCAGGCTAGTGGTAAAAAAAAATCTAAAAATAAAAGCAGACACTATTATATAGTGATATAATAATATAATTTGTCAGACACAAATTAATCCTGCCCACCCAGTTGCACTGGTCAGGCCTCCTAGCAGTAGCATTTCCTGTTTGGGTACCTCAAGAAAGATGTGGATTTATTGGAGAAAAGCCAGAGGAAAGCTTTAAGAATGCTCAGATATGTAGAAACGAGCACCTGGGAGGGAAAATCTGAAAACATTAGTCTGGTGAAAGCATAAGAGAATCATAACATTACACGAGTGTACAAAAACTAGCTGCAGAGAGGAAAGGGACCAGTTCTTGCATCCACTGAGGGTGGATAGCATCTGCAATGAGAGAGATTCTTCTCAGATACAGAAAAAAATCATTTCAAGACATTACCAGAGAAGTGCTGGAATGGATCCACTAGGGAAGTCATGAGCTTTTAAAAAGAGTTTATAAAATCATCTGCCAAGAGTGATGGAGGTGGAATTGATCTTTCTCCTCTGGTGTTCCCCCCAGCGTTACTTTCTGTGACAATTGTGCTGATCCAGTTCGTTCACAGCTCTCAGCTTTTTCAGAAGACAATGCTGGTTTCAAGGACTGGCAACCACAGGGAAAGCCTGGAAACCAGCCAAGGGAAATCCTACACTCATCAAGCTTCCATTATAGGCAGGCTTCAGTTAGCCCAAATATATCATTATGACTACTCTTTAAGCACCTGCAGTTGCAAAACACAAATAATTATTCTATAATAATAAAGTTTTGTGAATGCTGATGGTATCTTTGTGGAAGCAGAGACGTCAACGTGGGAACAGAACCATGAGATGTTTATAATTAGTTTCATTACAGCAACATGAACAATCTGGCAACATAAAGACAACTGTTGTGCCAGGAAGTACCAATATATTCATGGGAAGGGCAAATTGGAAAAGCACCATAGCAAAATGAAGTGTTTGAACCAATGTCACGCAAGAGGCCAGCGGGCTGAGCACAGTGTGCACTGCACAGACAGACTGGCGGCTCAGCCCCACCACTGGACCGGATTCCTGTGAGAACCAAGAAAAGCCTGCTTCCTAAATGTGGTCAGCGTGGAACTTCCTCTGGGGTGAAACCGGCAGCAGCCAGGCAGGCGAGCAGAAGGTGCCGGAGGACGCTGTGGTACCGCACGGCCGCTCCTGGCGCATCGCTCAGGGCACAGCCGCGGGAAGGGACCCCACGGGCATCCGGCACGCCGCGAAAGGCTGCAGCGGATCTGCGGACCTCACGTGCTCCAGACCCAGAATGACTGTACCAGCCTCAGCAGCGGTGAAAATGCACCTAGAATTGCACCTAGAATTGCCCTAGAAACGACCTCTGCCGTGCGCCACGACCGCGCCGGCCCCTCTGCTCACCTCTCCCAGCTAACGGCCCGCGTTACTCCCAATGCTTACGAACATCGCCCTGCGATCGCACCCGGCCAACGCGGCTCAGCTGCGGAGCCTGCAGCGCGCACGGCGCGGGGCAGGGCACGGCAGGGCAGGGCACGGCAGGGCAGGGCTGCGGGGACACGACCCCTGCGCGGGGCCGGGCACGGGCAGGGCACGGGCAGCGCTGCGGGCACACGGACCCCGGCGCGGGGCCGGGCACGGGCAGGGCACGGGCAGCGCTGTGGGGACACGGAACCCGGCGCGGGGCAGGGCACGGGTAGCGCTGCGGGCACATGGAACCCGGCGCTGTCACCGCCCGTCCTCGGCCGCGGCCCAGCGGCGGCCGCCCGCCCTCACCTGCCCGAGGCGGGGCTCCCGCGGTGGGCAGGGCCGGCCGGAGCCGCTGGCCCCGGGCTCCGCCGCCGGCTCATGCGCAGCCGCCGGGGGTGGCGGTGGCGATGGCGCCGCGGGTGTTGCCGCTGCCCAGGCAGCAGTCCTTCAACCCGCCCATCGTCCTGAACCCCTTCGTGCACCCGGGCTCCCTCAGCACCGGCGACAAGCTGCGGGTAAGGCTGGGGGGCGGGCGGGAGAGGCCGCCGGGGCCGGGCCGCGCTGCCCGGGCTGGGATGCGCACGGCAGCGCGGCGGGCACGGCGCCCCGGGTCACGGCTCAGCCCGGGCGCGGCTCCGAACCAGCGCTCCGTGCCGCGCCCGGGCCTCCGCGGGGCTGTCAGCGCTCAGGGCTGGGGGCACCGGCCGCTTTCGAGCCCCCTTGCCAGGGCAGAGCGCGGTGTGAGCGATCGAGGTTTGAAAGTGCCGCCGGCAGCCGGGGCTGCGGGGCCCGGCCTGCCCTGCACCGGCTGTGCCCAGCGCCGCCCGTGCCCCGCGCCCGCAGCGGAGCGGAGCAGCCCCGGCTCTGGGCACATCCACAGCTCCCGGCTTGGCCGGGAACAGGCTGCTAGTGACAGCATTTCCTTCCCTGTACGGCACAGTTTGCTTCCTGCTCTAACCTAGAGAGCGGATACACGGGGAAGTTATGTAAACGGTCAAAGATGCAATGGGTAATCAGCATAAAAAAGTCACTGTTTTTGAAATTAAGTTCTTCAACCTTTCAGAGTCCTCAAGCTGCATGCTTGCTCAGTGCATACACAGGGGCTTCACACTGCATGCACACTGACTTCAAACTTAAAACTTTAAACACAAGATTCAAAACAAGCTTTTGGAGATATTTGTGCAATCATTGCTGTTAACACATCATGCCTAGAGAAAACAGCGGTCCTGTTTCGATAATAAGTATTACCCATCAGTCAGTCATGTCAGATGCCTCAGCTTTAGAGTTGAGATGTCAATTCCTCTCTGATATGAAAAGCTAAAACAGAAGATAACTTTTTTAGTCATGCTGTTTCAGACGCTTAACTGGCCTTAAGCTGATTTTAAGCCTGGGATGGGGTGGGGGGAGTCAATCTCTTGGTTCCATATTGCAGGGTGTACAAGAGGAAATGGTACCCCATATTCCACTGGGTCACTGACTGGTGTCACTGGGGGAATTGGATCAGGCCTCTGAGCTGAGTGCTTTCCTAGTATGACTTGTGTACAAGCACACACTAGACTTAGAAGATTCTCATACAACTAAAAAAGCTTTGATTCTTAAAAACATTCTTTAAAAATTAGCTTATGAACCTAACATGAATATACAATTGAGGACAATGAGGACATCAGTGTGTAGGTGAAATTACACCTACAGTGTGTAGGTGAATTTTCTGCTGATGTTTATAAATATATGAAACTGACATACAACTAAATATTTTATGTTTCATATAAATAGTGTTATAGTGTTATATCTTTGTCAAGTTATAAACAATGTTTGCCCTGAAGATAGCTGGGTAGAAGAAATGTGAGAAAGCTGGAAAACAATTTCAAGTCCTTTTATCCCCTATGTTTTACTAGAAGCCTGGAACACATTTCAAGTGCATCTGGATCAGTAGCTTTAGGCATGAACCCTGAAGAAACCAGTTTCTTAATGAGGTTCCAGAAATGCACAGCTTTCTGTGCTGCCTGTCCTTTTTGGAGGGTGCACACACTACTTTCAAAAGCTTGCATTTTTAAGTTACTCCATACAGCACCTGGAAGGAAAAGCAATCATCTGGGTTAGGGCCTGGTGCTAGTGAGCTGAGGATCAAAACAGCCACAGAATTGTAAAGCAGAAAAACACACAAGAGAGAACTTTTTGTATTGTGGTTTGCTCCCCTCTGTTCTTTTCCCCTTTGGTCATAAGGACTGGAATACTTCCTGCTGATTGCTTTGTGCTGTGAACCTCTGCTCCTCTCTTGCTCAGCACTGCCAGTCAGACCTGCTGGGAACCAAGGCCTTACCAGACAGTGTTACTATAAACTTCAGAAAAGGGAAGTCTCCCTTCCTGTTCACATCAAGTGTAGTGTTTCTCCATTCTTGCATGTTAAAGATAGTCTTGTTATGTCTCCCCATTCTGTACTATTCCTTTAACATACACTAATACAGACATACAATTTCAAAACCCTCTTTCTTTAGGAGTCCACAGCAGGATTTCCATGTGCTGGTGACCTTGCAAGTAAAGGCTGCTGTGTGCCTGATGAATGGAACTTGAAATGAGACAGGGTAGCTGTTTGCATTTCATTCAGCTTCAAATATAAAAACAGCCAGACTGAAAAGTGAGTGAGAAGATTTTACAATTTCTTGCCAGTCCTTTTTAATAGTTTACAAGCCACCCTTTATTTGTCATTCTTTAGAATGTGCAAAGCAAGGATCAGTTGGGCTGTGCTAAACATCTTCTTGTGCCAAACGATTTTAAGCAGTTGTCAAATACTTCTGGTTTCCATCCTCTGACTGAAGTTGGCTGCAATTCCTTGTTGAGATTTTTACTGGGTTTTAGTTCTTTTGCTCCTGATTGCTCCCTTGCTGTCCTAACTTCTGAACTGCGAATCTAAAGCAGAAATTCTAGTTAAGTCATTACTGGATTCCAGTTTATTCAGAAGTGATGCTCAGTGGACTTTGCAGTGGTGAACATGCTAAAAGCAGTATTTTTGGAAGCAAGCAGCTGGGCTGCCTGGCAGAGCTGTGACATCCTCTGGATGCTCTTGGAGCACTGTCTTGTCCTGTGTGTACTGCTGGGGGACAGTCCATCTGATCACAGCTTCAGATGTCAGAGTATTGCAGTGGGAGCTGGGCTTCACTCTGCTCCCCAGCCTGCTCTGCTGCTGCTTCTGAGATAACTTGACAGCAGCTACAGTTGAACAAAATTGTATATGGAATTGTGTGGCTTTCTGATACCCCTGCTTTTCCACTTTTAAGGTTCCTGCTTTCAGTGGAGGTATAATCCCATGTATTGATCAAAGATCAATCAGCTATGGGAGCGGGACCTGGACTGCCAGCACTGCTGCAGTGACAGGATGTGCAGTTATTGCAGACACAGTAAACAGAAAGTACATGGGTGATTCAGTATGTGGGAAAAGGTTCTTTGGATGACTCAGAATAATTCTATCTTGGTGATTACTGCAGAGAAGCTGGAGTGGCTTTGATCCTACCGAGTAGTAACTACACTTTGTATTTTTCTCTGTATGTTTTTATCCTATGCTTTCCCTTTTTTAGTCTAGCTTGACCTTCCTTTTTTCTGTCCTTTTCTTACCCTGCTCTGCAGCTGATGGAGCAGAAACCAACTCTGCCTCATTACACAGTGACCTAGAAAGCCAATAGCTTGCATCAGCAAATCAGTACCACCTGTGCCTAAAATAGATTAATGAATTTATTAAAGTTTTGAAGAAGGGTTTGTTTTGCTTTTGCTATTGCATCCTTTATCTTTCATTTTAGGTCAGTACATATATTCTTTTTTTCATTAAGAAAAACATTAAGTTTTACCCCAGCACATTAGGTTAATCTAAAAACATTAGATTAATCTGCCTAAAATAGATTAATGAATTTATTAAAGTTTTGAAGAAAGGATTGTTTTGCTTTTGCTATTGCATCCTTTATCTTTCATTTTAGGTCAGTACATATATATTCTTTTTTTCATTAAGAAAAACATTAAGTCAAACCACACTGACTTATGCTCATGCTGTCCATTTTGGATAACTGGATGCAGCTGAGATGTTGAACTGGACTATAGATCATAGTAAAAGAGGATGCATATAGAGAAAAAAACCCCAAATCTAATTTCGGGAGACAAGCAAGGAGTCCTTGTTGATTTATCTTCCTAGCTGACTTTTTCAGATTTGCCACAACTGGCACCAGAGTGAGTGAGAGCAATAGGGTCAAACCTGTCATGGTCATTTTTGTGATCCAGAGCAGTCCTTTGCCCATAAAGTTATGGTTAAAATCCCATAGCTACTTACACAGAAATGTTAAATAAAAGAAAGAAGTAATCAGACCTAAATGTTCAGATCTCTCCTGGAAACACATTGTGTGGCAGTGCTTGCAGAACATAAACATCAACACAGTGTACCTGCTTATCATGCTCATCTTAATTTACTCTGTGTATCCACTGTCATGTTTGGACTGTTGCCACTGTGCCTGTGGTAACACAGAAGCGAGTCCTGAAGGCCCCAAATTCATCTTAATCCTCATCAGTGTCAGAGGGTTTAGAGCCAGATGGCAGAGCCTCTCCTGAACAGTGACAAGGGGAGGGTAAGAGGACATTACATGAAGATGGAAGGGATTTGGTGGGAGGGAAAGGACTGTGTTGGTGGAAGGAAAATTAGAAACAACTGACTATCAAAAAATTGGATAAAGTATACACTAAGGTGCTTATTTTCAAATATACCACAGTTGTTCCTTTTTAAAGAAAAGAGGTAAATTAAAATCCACTGTGATGTTAATAATCACAGCTCTAGGAGGTTGCAAACTATTTTGTAAAGCTGTCTTACAAAAAGCCTTGCTTTTTCTGTACAGTAAGAGGCCATTGTTAGAGCTGACTAGAAAGGTTGATTTTGAGAGAGGAACACTGTTGTTCCATTGTAGATTTTCTTAAAAACCAGTAAAGCATAAAACGTAGTAAGCTCACAAGAATAAGTTAAACTCTCTTAACTCTCCTTCAGTAACTTATGTCCTTATCTCCTTCAGTAACTTAACTTATTCAGTAACTTATGGTGGAGCTGTTGGTGTGTGACACACTCTCAGATAAGTTTTGGGGGACTTGAAGAAACAGCCCAAATAAATTTTTAAAAATCACTATTACAGTTTTTTTGGGTGTGTTTTGTTTTGTGCGTAGGTTTGCACACAAACTGGTCCTCATCAGTGAGTGCCAGCAGAGCTGGATTAGTGCCAAAGGGAGTTGAACCCCTTAGTGGTTTCCCAGGAGTGCTGGGCTCTGACCTGCTCACACAGCTCACCTGCCTCCCTGCCCCAGCCTTGCTCAGTGCTCTGCACAGTGTTTGTTGCACCATAAGCCAACCTTCAGGATACAGTTTCCAACCTAATGTGCTGGGGTAAAACAATTACGAATTTCTTCTGCCCTGCCCTGTATCAGAGCTGCCTGTGGTACAACATGGTGCCAACACACCTGTTTCCCGGAGCTATGCATGAAAATAAGCAAGCTAAATATTCCTGTGGGAGGGCTGGGGATGATGTTTGAGGATTATTTGCAATCAGGACATCTAAAACCTGGGTTTTGTTAAAGTCCCAACTGGGTGAAATGATGTTGTGCTGCGTGTGCACAGCTCCCTGGAGCAGCAGTGAGGACCACTTGCAGCAATATTGTGACTCAACACAGGATTTGTCATTTGAAAGGGCAAGACTACAGTTAGTCATTTTAAGGATCCTACTTGACTTCTAGATAGGCAGCTAGTGATAGAAGGCTCTGGAGTGGAGATATGTGTCAGCTGGGAAAACTCATCTGAGCTAGTTGTGTGCTGCAGACCAGGACCAAATATAAACTGGAGCCAGCAAACTTAGTTTACCTTCTGTGTCTAGCTACATCCAAGCCAAAAACATAAATACTCAGATACTCCAGTTCTTCCTGAAATGGGAACTCAGAAGTGAAAATGAAATACCATTAATTACTTCCCATAAGAGCACTGGAATCATTAAATCTTTCCTTAAATCACAAAGCAATAATGGTAGTACTTTAAAATCGTTGTAAAGTAACTATACAGATAGTGGAGTCCTTTCTTTGTTGATACCATTTCTTAAGATTTTTCACCTCTTTTTTTCCAGATTGCTCTCCAGGGGATTATTTTGCTTCCCCTCCGTCTCATTTCCATCACATTCCTTTTACTGCTAGCTTGGCTGTCTGCGTCAATTGCAACTTTCTGTCAGCCTGGAAGAGGATTTCTGCCACTGGAAGGATGGAGAAGGTGAAAAACTGACCAATATTTGTGAAAACTAAGCTTTTTTTTTTTTTCTAATAACACAAAGCCAGGGTCAAAAGCTTTTTTTTCTTTCACTCCTTTTGATTAAAGAGGATTCCTCAGTTTTACCCATTTATATGAAGCAAATTTTTAATAAGTGTATTTTACAAGAATAGTGGACCTTTTTAAATAGGTATATTTTCAGTTGTCTTGAGGCTAAAAAAAAATTTATAAAAACATTTATAGACTATCTGTAAGCCAGGACTTATTTCAGTAATAATCCTTACAGGAATATTTGAGAAAATAAATTCATTTAGCAAGTATTTTGTAACATGTCATAAGCTGAGCTCCTGTGTAGCCTTTGTCATTTCTGTTATGCTATGATTCTATGACAAAATTAGCTTTGACAGCTCCTCTCAGCTGCAATGCCCTTGAAGTGGTATTTCACAGCTGCTTCTGTGGGTTCTGGGTTTCAGTCCCTCACTTCTGACCTCAAAGTACTGAAGTTCCCTTCTAGCCACAATGCACTGCAGCTGCAGGAGGAGGAGGAGACACAGGAGGTGAATTCTAGCAAGACCAGAAGTTTAGGGAGAGTCCCTTTAAAGGAATGTGTCCTCTCTCATGGGATCATGTTCCAGTAAGGAAACATTGTTATTTAATCTTATTTAAAACTGACATTAAAAAAACAGTATCAGTTGCATCAATTCTTATAGAAAGACACTAAATCTGCTAATTACCCCACTCAAAATAGTGTTATGGTACAATGCCATGAAATATGCCATGAAAAATAGTGTACCTGGGAAGAGGCTGTACCCTGCCTTATCTTCCATCAGGAAAGGTGATGTCCCCTTCCCCACTTCCCTTTAGCCCTGCATTCTGCTGGTGAGTAGCATTGCTACCCTATGTGGGGCCCCACTGCTGGTTACAACTAGGAAATCTGTTAGGGGCTTTTCTTTTGAAGTACAAAATCAAAACTGACTGTAA
This sequence comes from Agelaius phoeniceus, assembly GCF_051311805.1. Taxonomy (NCBI): domain Eukaryota; kingdom Metazoa; phylum Chordata; class Aves; order Passeriformes; family Icteridae; genus Agelaius; species Agelaius phoeniceus. Next base: position 12,749,218 of record NC_135276.1, read on the forward strand.
GCTGAACAAGATTTTTGTGTTTCTGTTTCCAAGGAGGATGGTCCAGACCACCCTGTCCGGGCTGACTCGCACGGCGTACTTCGTGATGGGATTCCAGGTTAAAGTCAAAGGCAAGGTGGCAAGTCTACCAGAAGCACCAATCTTTGTGGCAGCTCCTCATTCAAGCTTTTTTGATGGCATTGTTTGTGCCCTGACTGGAATGCCATCAATAGTGTCTAGAGCGGAGAATTTGTCAACTCCGGTATTTGGCAGTAAGTATTTATGGAAAAAACCTGAAAGTTACAAGTTAACAACTCGACATTGGGCCAAAAATTTTATCTCCTAAAGTGATTTAAGGGCAGACTTTTAAGCTCTATCTTGCAAAGATACTGACAAATTATTTTCCAGCGAAATTCCTATGACACATTATCTTTTTGAATTGGTAAAAATGCCTAGAAATTAATGCTGTTTCTTTTCAGGTATGAAATATGATATCATTTTGAACTTCTTTTATACTGAAAGCATGTTTTGCAGCTGCTCAGACTGGAAACTTTCTCTTTCATTCTCGCAGTAGTAGCTCAAAAAATCTGTTCCACTGCTGTCTTTTAAGAGTGTAGCCCACAAATCTGAGTGAAGGTTATTTCAAAACAGACCCAAACTACAGTAGTCTGGAAAATACCATATTGATAAGATTAAACTTGCAGGCAATGTTATGGATTTTTTTAATAGGAGCAAGACCAGGAAGGAATAAAAGAGGAGTTACTCAAAAAGGAAATGCAGGGAATGGAAAAGATCAGATGAGTCATGCTTCTATTATTTTCTCCTCCTTCTGGCACAAAAAGAATCTCCATTTGCATTATTGCTAGAATCAGCTGTAGACTTTTTGCTGGCTATACAGTAACCCAAAACTAAACACAGCAGGCAATATAGCAAAGTGTTTTTGTAGAAAAGAAATGGACAGGCAATATATTGATTTTAGCTTAAAAGCACAGGATTGGGACAGAGAAGATAATTCTTCACCAGGTTTCTCATCACAAAGGTCCACATATTCTGATGTAGACTTCTGATTAAATAAGGGGTTTTTTTTCTGTAATATACATCAAAGCTGTGCATCCTTTGTAACAGAAAAGGGAAGGCTAAAACTACATTTTGGGTGCAGTCTGCCTAAGTTAGGCCTGAGCGTGGCCTGTGAGCAGACCCAGTCAGGTCACTCTTTGGAATTGCGTGGAAATGCTTAGTGAAAAATAACAGCAATATTATTAGAATGTGTTTGGGTAAATTTTGCATGTTTATATCTACTGTAAAGCTCCTCAGCTGGCAGGCTGGGTATGTCTTCTGTGTCTTATTTCCCATTTTGCAGAAAGAGAATAACAATGCTCTTATCAATTTAGTCTGGAAGTTGTTTGTGTGGAGTCTGTCTCCTAGTATATAAATAACATATTTTTTGCTAAAAGGAAGCCTTGAACCCATGTGTTTTCTAAGCACTGGTATAAGGCATTTTTTTCAATCTGTTTCACAGCCATTTTGAGATCCCTTCAGCCTGTAGTAGTTTCTCGTCAGGACCATGACTCACGGAAGAACACGGTTGCTGAGATAACCAGGCGGGCACTGTCGAGAGGCCAGTGGCCACAGGTAATAAATGCACCACTAACTTCTCTTCTGTCATGTGTTCCTGTTCCCTGTTCATTGTGCATCACAATGGCACAAGTGACCAGCTGGGTAGGATTCTTAAAGTGTACAGAAATGGAGTCAGCCCTCAGGTATATGACTGGGTAAAGAAGGGAAAAATCTGCTGTCAGGAAGGAGTTTTGTTGTGACAAATGGATCAGTTAAATCCAACCAGTACCAACTGCTGTTGCAAATGCAGATGCTCTTGCCTTTCTCTTTTCCCTTTTCAAGTCTTAACATGCTGCCTTCAGTGTAGCAGGTGAATTGCATTGGTGTGTGTGGATCAGTATTCTGAGGTCAGACCACAGAGCTGAGCTCACACCAGGTAGAGGATGAGCAGTTGATGAGATGGGTAACCCAGACTGTCCAAGATTAGTACAAACAGTACTTTAGCCCAAAACTTCAGTTTCTCACATAGACTATAGACAAAGTGGAAGAATTTCCTTCACTTTTGTTCCACTGAGTAAATTTTGAGTAAAATTAAGAGGAAGTGAAGATAATAGACTTCAGTAGGAGGTATCTGTGACAGCTAGACCTGCTGTTTACTGCTCCACTTTCTGAACAGTCTCTAGAAACAGAGACCATTTAAGCAGGAAAGACCAACACTTTTTTTTTTGGAAGGCATAATAGAAAAATGTAGGAAGACCTACATTTTTTTTGTAATGGCATTATTTACACATTTCATACATTTTTATTTCATAAGTACCTTTCTAAAAGCTTTCTTAACATTTAAGGTACTTTGACTCATAAATGTATTTTTCTAATACAATTGCTCTAAATAATTTTAGAGCCTCCATTCTTTTTTGAAATTTGTCAGTTAAACATGCACATGCCAATTTTTTTTAATACTGGGCATACAGACTACCCTGGTGCTTGTGATTTGCTAAACTGTGTTAGGTGAATGCCCTGGGAGACCTGATCTCTGCTGGAAGCAGCATGGGGAGGAAAGGGAAATGGGCTCCTGCAGCAGTGCTGCACTAGATACGTATTGTGGAATAAATAGATTATGTGTCAAGTAATCTGGGAATCTCCAAGACTGAGTCAGTAGTACAACTGAAGGTATCACTGGGTGATTCCTATCCTGAGCCTGGCCACACTTTCTGATTACAGGATGTGTCATGGAGGACTGGCTGGAACTTGCTGTGTGCAGCTGCCTCTGTCATACCCTTGAACAGTGTGTGTCCCTTGGGTGTGACCTGCTGAGGCCTCTCTCACAGCTGGCCTTGATCTGTTCATTCAGACTGAAGTGGGAGCACACCTTGGTCCAGACCATTTTGTGCTGGGGTGTTTTTAGAATGCTGGTTATGATTCTGTAGTGTTACAAGAAAATGCAAAGCTTGTGTTCCATAGGGGGCCAGATTCAGTGTGTCACTGCAGTTCCCAGTGCACTTCATGTACTATCTCAGACACTGCTCCAGAAGCTTTCTGGGTGCTGGTGTGTCTGAGTCACTGGGGTTCAGAGCTGCTGTGGTGTGTAGTGCTTTCAGAGCTCTGCCTCACAGCAAATGCCTTCTCTGCCTTTTGCTCTGCTGCTCAAGCTGTGTTCTCATCACAGCTGGCATCTCACTGATAGCATCTTCACTGTAAATGCCCAAGTACCTCATGTACTTCCTTTCAGCCCAAACTCCTCTATTTATACACCCAGCAACTCGGTAAGAAACTGCTGTCAGAGGAACAATTTATTATTACCAGCACTAAAATGACAAGTGAAACACTTAAAGCCTTTTGTACCATAATTTTGAACTGATAAAGGCCTTTCCCCAGAACACCTTTCTTGGAGAGCATTGGTTTCCAAGTCAAGAGGGACTGGGTTAATAATATTGTAAGCATCCTTCATTAATATGTTTGTTTCCTTTGGAAACAGTAGTGATATTCTTGTAATACAGTACAACAGAGCTTGCATAAGGTCAGCCTGTGCCTAACAGATACTAAGGTATAATCCTTTTATGAAATATATGTGTGTGTATATACTTTTCATTCTCTTTAAATCCAAGATGCTGATTTTCCCAGAAGGCACCTGCACAAACCGATCCTGCCTGATCACATTTAAACAAGGTGAGAGATTTTATCCTGCTGTTGTTGGAAAAAAAGATGTGATACTAATTTGATAGTTGTAGTAAGGACTGAACTTGTGAAGATATATCATCCACAACAGCACTGTTGTAATCCCTTACATTATTAAAGTTTCAGAGGTACTAAACCCACTCTTTTATACTAGCCAGCTTACTTCTCTGGTTTGTGCTGTTGTGTAGGATTCAAAATGTCTGTGACATATATGAGTAGTTAGTTGGGGGATTTTTCTGGGTACAGTTTTCATCTAGTATATTTACTAAGAAACTCAACTGTGATTGTTATGAGATGAATGTATGAACTTAGATGTTGTGCTTTTATCTCATCTAACAGGTGGGTTATCTTACATTCCTGTGAATTTTGCCATGCAAGACTTAGCAGCCAAGTTACAAAATGTCTTTGCATAGCACTTAGCAAGCCTGGACAACAAATCATTTTTAACAGAGAAACATTTTTCATTGCACCACTGATCATTAGATTGTTGTGCTGCCCTTCAGTTAAGAAAGGAGAGCAACATGACTTTAACTGTTTTACAGTGTCTTGGGTAGAAGTGTTAAAAACCATTATTCTGTGGCCTGATCCGAATCACTTGTGATGATCAGACCACAGAGTGATTTAGGAAATGCTTAGAAGCCTTGTGAGCATCTCATCCTTTGAAATTAATGCCCATCAGTGGGGAAATAATGCACAGAAAATGAGTTTGAACAGCCCAGGGATCTTAGGCAGCTTTCTCCTTGAGATGGAGCCAAACCCTTTTCTGTCCCGACATCTTGCTGGTTGTGCTGCTGATTTAAAATAAATAAAAAACCAAAAACCCAAGCTACAATACACATAAAACCCAAATCAAACAACAAACAAAAAACTGAAGTAGAACACTTCTCATTTTCCTTGTGTTTTAAAAAATGTCTCCTTCCAGGTACTGTTGTCTGAAATAAATCACTTAAAGCTCCCAGTTGCTGTATTAAGCTTAGTTGTAACAATTAGTTCTGATTTGTTGCTGCAGGTGCCTTTATTCCACGAGTCCCTGTCCAACCTGTGTTACTCCGATACCCCAACAAGCTGGTGAGCAGAACACTCCTCTCTTACTAACTAATAATACAGAAGGCAAAAGTCTGACTTAAGTGGTACCTACAATAAATACTTTGCATTGTCATTGAAGAATATTTTGTCCTGAGCTTTGGCATTGCTAAAGCTAAGCTAAGCAGCCAGGCTTTCCCAAGTGTGACCATGGTGTAGTTGCTATTCTGACTTTGAAAAATTACTGCAGGGCTTCTTAGCTAAAGGGGGAGACAGGAAAGTGTTGTGGCAGAAGTTGGAAACTTCCTGCAGTGCCACAGAGCCTGTACTTTGAAATCTAAAATGGACACAACTTCCCCATTAGTCATCATTTTCTGGTTAACCTCAAGATAGCCTTACTGCAAAAGGACATGTAAAGTTTCTGAACAGAAGCAAAGCTGAGCCATGCAGTACATCCAGCACCCCACCTCAGGAGAACAGCTTTGCAGATGTTCTTTTTGTGCAGCATTCCTTGTGCAGCTTCACTGTACTCTGCCTGTAAGGCTGGGACCTTTTCAACTTATTTTAAATTACCTGGTCATCCAACAAATCCAGGAAAGACCAAACTTCCACTTCCTAACGTTTTGTTAGGATTGGTTAATATGGTTGTTATTGTTATTTGCAAAGACTCCTTTGTGTAATCCTTTTACAAATGAATGTCAAAAGTGAATCACTCAAGGGGATTGGTGTTGCATTTCACTGATAAGATTTAAGGATCTGCCAGTACACACTGTAAAAACAATGTATAAGAAGTAATAAACACAGAGAGAAGGGAAAAAAAGAAAAACAAAATATCAAAGAAAAAGTATGGTAAATTATGCAGAAATGTCGTTAACTAAATGAGACATGTTTATGAGAATGCCTCTCTAAAGGGACTGCTAAGGCCCACTGACTAAGTCTTACCCATTTTTCTTTTCCCTGCTTCTGTTGTTTAGATCAAAGTGAATGATTTACAATACCTAACTAACTATAAATGTTATTCCCAATTGTTTATAAAAGTCTGCCATGCTTATTTCCAAATTTTTAAGGCAGGGAATCCTATTTGCCTTAACACCTTTATTTATTCTTACTATAGGCCTATAAAAACATCATCCAGTTTTACTAAACTTGGGCCTGTTTTAAATTGTAACTTACTTGCTCGCTAACTTTCATCTGGTTTTGTCATACATTTCTGTGTTTTGTTTTTTCCTTAGGATACTGTGACCTGGACATGGCAGGGCTATTCGTTGTAAGTTTCTTAATCCTGCTGAAAATTACATACAGAAATTTTTCCCCTGTTGCTAAACAGTCTGCCAAACAGATTCCACTAAGCCAAGACACATGTTCTTCTAGATCTGTTTTTATGAGGGGGAAATACCAGGGATAATGCTGTCATGCAGTAGATTTCGTATCTGAATGGCTAGAGAAAGGGTTAGCAAAGGAAAGTATTATCTCCAGTTCCACCACTCTTTTTTTTGTTTTTTAATTTTCTCCTGTTTCGCACATTAAATTAGAACAAAGGAAAGAAAAGTATTAAAGAACCTTCACAACTGCACTGAAAATATGTCTAGAAAATACTTTTCACTTTACAAACATTCATTAAAATGTGCATTTTCAGAATCCATATAGCACATTTTCATATGGAATATGTAGTGTGTCTAGGTACAGTAGTCCTGATTTGTAAAGATCAAGTGTGCATTTCTGCTTTAAAATCACAGTGAAAAGAGTAATTCAGAAGTAGAAGTGACTATGCTTATTCTCTTTAGCAGTTTCTTCCTCCCCCAAGTTTATCTGTTCATCCTAAAATTTGTGACTTTTTAAAAAAGCCCTGATGATCCTGACCCTACTGGCACTTCATTAACACTTCTGTGTAAATGTTACTGTAATTTGAAAAGTGACTAGCAAATACTAACAAATCCAATTCTGCATAATGAAGTTACTGGTCCTATTTTGCAGCTGAGAGAATAAAAGATAAAGTAAAGCTTCTTCTCAAAATCAAAGCTCTTAAGGTTTAAAATCCAATGTCCATGGACCTCCTTAAAGAGAGGGAGATGTTTTACTGGCCAAAGAGCTGTGCAGAATTGTTAATGAGCATGAGAGCAGACAATAAGTTGCCTGCCCTGTGAGCAAGCAGCAGCTGTATACAGAGGCCCTGTTAGAAAAAATGTGAAAAGTAACTTTTTGGGAAACTTCACTGCAAGGTACTTAAAAACCTTGCCTAGTACTAGCTTTGGTTTTTTGTGCTTTGAAATGTTTAATCTACTGACATGCAAATTCTTTTGTTTTAAATAAGTAAAATTTATTTTTCTTTGTCTTTGCCTGCAGTAAAGAGCTGTGCATAATGACAATGTGTCAGATCTTCACGAGAATAGAAGTTGAGGTAAGAATTGGAAATATTTTTGTATTAAGATTTAGCAACCAGGGAATTTCTGCTTTAATATAAATGCATTCTTCATATTATTAGTTATTTTTAGTGAAAAATAAATGTCTCAGAAACAAGAACAAGCATCATAGTAAATAATAGATTTAATTGGTTGTCCATATGTATGTATCATACTGATGAGTTTCTAAGACAGCTGCCAGAAATGACTTTATTTTTAGAGCATTATAAAATCACTGCTAATTATCACCACATGAAATGGTGATAATGTAAAAATGTTCTACAAATGTTAAAACCAAAAATTAACATACATTCTTTCAAAGGCAACAGCTTCTTTTTCCCACCTCCCCATTTCTCTGATCCCTTCAAAGTAACCTTCTCTTCCTCACCATCTCCCCAGACTGGACTCTCATAGATTTCTACAACTAAGAGCTCATTCAAGTACTTATGCTGAGCCTCATATAAGGAACCAGTTCCCTTGATCATTAAATCCACTGCACAGCACAGGGACAGGTGAATGACAACTGAAACAACAGCCACACTTCTTCATGTGAGCACCCACACTCTGACTGCTCCCTGCCAAAGAGGCAACTTTCAAAATACATTCCTTACCAGACCACAAAGGACTGTCAGTGTGGACTGAGGTGGTTTAGGAACCTGAGGAAGGGGAGAAAATGACATGTTTTGCTGTTTATTTGCAAAACACAGAATTTAGCAGAATCCAAAGCTTTATGAATATAAGCAGTGTTATTAATGCTAACAATTGGCAATCTAGTCTGTGTTGTGGAACAGTGAAATTAATTTTAAGGGAGCATCTTATTACTGTATAGTGCATGCATTAGACACATTTTTAGAGGGTGTAATCAAGAGACAATTCTCCTAATAATTTTGTTCAGTTGGGCATAACTATGTGATTTATATACATGGGAGCAAGGAACAATTAATGCAGCCCTTCCAATAGAAGGAAGAGCATTGTTTTCCCTACTTCAGAACAGAACTCAAACTTGTTTTTAAAAAAATAAATTTCATGTTCCAAGAGATGAAACTGAAACATGAAAAAATTTGCAGCCCAGCAGCGTGTGTCCCTAAAATGAAACTAATTTCTTAGCAGCAGTGCAAAAGCCTTTCAGTTTCTAAAAGGAGAAGGGACACATTCTCCTGTGGAAGGAGGGACTCCAGCTACTCTTTTTAGAAGTGGACATTTCTGTTGCTGTCCCATCCTGTGTGTAAGTAGCCTCCCCACTCCCACCAGTCCTGGAGTGCCTGTACCTGCTGTGCAGGAGCAGTGATGGGCTCCAGGGCTGTGTGTCCATGTCCAGTCCAGCTCTAACACACTGGGATATTGCACATGGAACTGAGCCTGGCAGGAAGTTTTAGGGCTGCAAAAAATACAGCAATTGGCAAGTTCTGTAAGAAGAGAGACTAAGTCACAAGGAGATCAGAGAAATATTTTTGCTGCTGAAAGAGGTGTGAGGAATTTTTTTACAGGACTGAATTTGACTGGGAAGATGTACTTGCCACTCTCCAGCAGAGCTGTGAGATCATGCAGCCACTGCAGGAGGTCAAGAAACCAAATTCTTGCTCCTCAACTGTTGTTTCTGGCAAACAGGTTTTATGAATAATTGTAGGGGGGGTTTTTGAAGGGGATGAAGGTGGTGTTTAAGCTGCCAGGAATTTACCTCAGCCTCAAGTGAAGTCATGACCACTGTCAAAGCCATGGCCATGTTTGCGTAGATAAACCCAGAGTTATGACTTCATCTCACCCAGGGGTGTCTGTCAGAGATTCCTGTGTGCTGTGTGCCTGTGCTTTCTCAGTTTAAGAGTTATGTGACTTCTGAATGGAGTTATAATAACCAGGGACCTATTCCAGACCTTGAACAAAGCTTGCAACTGCTTACAAAAGGAATGAAATCTCAAATATTCCTGTCAACAGCTGGACCTCTACTTTCCTTACAGGGGAGACAACTTTTAATTATAAACAGAAAATTTTTATGGTTATTTGACAGATAACCAATTCTATAAACTCACTGGTTTTAATCATAAAGAGAAAGCATTCCTTAAAAACAAACTTTAAATGTCTGCTCAGGAAAAACTGTGTTTATATGGGACAGTTAGCACTGTAATAATGCATCACCAGCACCTGCAGTATAACTAAAGCAACACACTGGCACATAATTAACAACTTTCCTCCAATGAACCATGAGCAGCACTGTATTTTGGAATCTTTATATTCTAGGAATTAAGGGCAGGGTGCAGAGCAGCAGAACTCAGATTAATGACAACCATAGCTGGGAAAAGGCACAGTAAACAGAGCTGTGAGCAAACACTGTAGACTGAAGTAGGAAGAGCAAAGCACTCCTACACACACACCACTTTGCAAACAGCTGCTGGTTCATGCCACAATAGATAATAGTTCATGCTGAGGCTGTTTTGGTGAAAAGGTGCTTCCAAGTTCTTACATAATAATACTGAATCCTCAATAGTAAGCAAGTTTCCATTTAGATAACTGGGGTGTTTCCTAGGTGTGGTGGGAGAGGGTTTGTTGGGATTTTTACCTTCTACTTAGAGTTCCAAAATTGTATCCAGTTAGTGTGCTACTTACAACACAGAACTATGATTCCTTAATGTTTTTGTCAGGGGGGAAAAATGTACAGAAAACGTATCAGTCACATGCTGACAGATAAAAGGTATGAGTTGGGACTACAGTGTGTATTTAAAAACACTAAAACTCTCTCACACACTAGTCTAATATATATCACTTAAAAAGGATCTCTGAAAAGAAGTATTCAGTATTTCAAGCTCACATTCTTACCAGTACAGCATTTAATCTTCTAAGTGTGTATTTATTATACTTTCCTTCTTTGGAGGGTTGATTGTACATCTTAAAGAAGCTTCTACCAATCCTTGAGAGTTTTGCAGTAAATCTCATTTGTGTGGGGAGGGCAGAAGAGCCTGAGCAGTTTCTGAGGTGGCTGAGACCTCTAGTGCCCAGTCCTTTCATTGCATGGCTGATGCTTTTCTCCTGTTCTCCCGCACTCAAAACACAAAGAAGAAATTGCTCATGTTCCTAATGAAGTGGTAACTATTGAATTGATTGGATAACTCATCCCTTTCAGTTTCTGCCTGTTCATGTTCCTACTGAGGAAGAAAAGAGTGATCCAATTCTTTTTGCCAACAGAGTCCGACAAACCATGGCAAAGTAAGTAACTGATCATCAGTAAAACCTCTGGGAACTGTTCTTTTATATCCAGCAATTCTATATACAGCCTAACCATAAAGTACAATTTAATCAAGTTCTGGGTATTACACATAGGAATTGCTCTAGATTTCCACTAAGAGGTGTCAAAATCCTATACTAAATTACCCCGATTATTTTTACATGGAACACAAAAAAGATATACATTGGAACATAGTATGTTCAATTCATAGAAAACTGGAATAAAATGATCTCTCCTTGCTTGGAAAGGACAAGTGGGTAGTGGTTTGTTCTCCAGCATTACTGGGCTGCATTTGCAAGACTGTAAATCTTAAAAGCTCATGGTGCTGCCATAAAGTAGTTTCACGGTGTGGTTTCACAGTTTCATGAAATGGTGTATATTGCTTTGGCCTACTTGCAGCAGTGCAAGAGTGAATTAACATTTGTTTTGCATATCAGAGAAGGGGAACTGCCTACAATAAGTTACTTTCATATATAAGAAATTGATCTTGATTTTCCTCAATTTTATTTCAGTGCTTTGAATTTGCCAATCACTGATCACACTTTTGAAGATTGCAGACTGATGATTTCAGCAGGACAGTTGACTTTACCCATGGAAGCTGGGCTGGTGGAGTTCACCAAAATTAGCAAGAAACTCAAGTAAGGAAGTTTTATTGTTTGGTAGCATAAATACTAAAGTGCTGCAGGTGTTAATGGCCATCTGCCAAAGGTTAAATAACCAGACTACAGACTTGGCCATGTGTAACATAGTGTATTTAAGCATACAACTTACATAAACTACAAGGAAATCAGAGATGAGGAAAATCCCAGTAAGGACTAATCCCAAGTAATTTTTGTTACCAGTGTTGCCAGAGAAAAGATTGTTCTCACCAAAGGGTGAGTAAAGCAGAGCAGTACCTATCTGAAGCCCTCAATAGTAATCTTGGTGGAAATTTAAATTGCTTTAGTGGTGAGGCACTGACAGCTTGTGGCAGGAAGTAAAAAGCCTTCTTTCCAGCCTGAAACTTCAGCTTACTGTTCTTAGTTTTACTGTGCAGCCATGTGTCACTAGTGATGTCAGTTTTTTCTGTCTGGATACAGTGGAATTTGAGGACTGAGCCATGTAACCATACTCCATCAAATAACCTGGCATGGCTGTGGTGAAATCTGAGTGTGTCCAATAAATCTTGACTTATTATTAAGTGCTATATATCAATTTATAGAATTCTATCTGGAATAGTTACATGGCAATCCTAATTATTCTTACCGAGGTGCAGTGGTGTTTTTTGCAGAGATCTGACATTCTGAGGCTCTAGCAATACTGCTGTTTGGGTAGAGAGCTTGCTAATAGAGCTGAGACCTGCTCCCTCTGTCAAGGAAATACTTACCCTAGAGCATGATGCAGAAAAATACTATTAGACCTGAAAATATGGTAATGAAAAGCTCTCTGCTGGAGCAGCCTAGTAATTGAACAGACAATTCCAGGTTTGGGAAGTTATTCTGTAGAAGTCAGATGTACCCAAGCATAGAACTGACTGCTTTTAATATTAATAACCAGACGGGAGCAGTCCTTAATTACTGATTTAAAGTAAAATATCTGGTCTGAAGTACAGCATTAGAAATGCTGTACACACATGCCCTGTTTGGCAGTTTTTCATCTTTGAACACTGTAATAACTCCTACTGAAATTCCATCTGTCCGAGAACTGCTGTATAGAAATATCTCCTCTCTCTCGTGTTTCCATAGCCTAAAATGGAATCATGTCAGAGAGCAGCTGGATACTTTTGCTGCTATTGCAAGTGCTTCCAAAGGGGGAAGAATTGGAATTGAGGAGTTTGCTGAGTACTTGAAGCTGCCTATTTCAGATGTCCTCAAAGAGCTGTTTCTACTTTTTGACAGGGTGAGTAATTGGTTAACTGACTTGTTGACAATATTTTGTTAGACATCACGTACCAAAACTATATTTATTATAATTCATTATGTCCAGCTTAGTAAATGCTTCTTGGTTAACAGTTTCTGTAAGCAAGGTAGGTGACTTATGGTTTTTTTCATAAGTTTCAGTGGAGAAAATATTCATTATTTTCTGCCTTGTGAGATGGCAGCCATCTGGCAGTATCAGACAATAATCTTCATGCTGGTAATAGCTGAATATTTTCCTTGGCCAACTGCAGATTTTGATCTTATGTACATTTTGATAGCTTAGTTAGCTGTTGTAATTAATTAGTTAATTTAAGGCAGAGTGAAGCTAACTGGAGTGTTCAGGAACACTGGAGTGTTCCTGCTGTGCTTGTGAATGCTGCTGTTAGACTCCTGTACAGGGACTCCTCTTGCTTCTCTCCATCAGTAAAGGGAGTTGTGTGTTAACATGATCATTTAGGCTTTACCCCTAGTCAGTGCTAATCTCTCCAATTTTCTTCTTCTCTCTGAGGATGACAAAAATGGCTCCATTTCTCTCTATACCAGAAGCATCAACGACTAGAGCAGAGATAGATTAATCTTAATTCTAGTCCTCAACTTGTGCTGCAGTGCACACAGCCTGTTGTCCTGCAGGTGCCTGTGGACTGGAGGTTTTCTGTTACCATCAAAGCTTTCCCAGCTCACCATCACTCTTGCTGATCAGTTAGCCTTAGCAGTACACCTGTCCTTGGGAGGCCATGGTATATGCTCATTAAAACTCTTTCAGGATCTTTCCACATAAAAAGCTTGTACAAGCTCTAAACTAGGAAAGAGTGAAATGTATTTCTTGAACTGCTGAATGCCTTGAAGCTCCTAGGTACTCATCCTTTTGTCATTCCTGCCTCCCCATCTTGGACCATTGGCTCCTGAGGCATGTAGTCTGAGTCCTGATGCACAGTACCTACATCAGAAATGTGCAGTGGCAACCAGAGAAATTAAAGGCTATCATACTCCTTTCACTTTCTGTATATGGTGCAACATCAATGACTAGAACTAGTAAAGTAATGCTCAATTCACTAAAATTTTGAGGCACTAAAAGATTGTGAAAACAAAGAAGTGCAAGGCTGCATTCGCCTTTAAGGACATCAGCACAACTGGGGAACAGTCAGGCTCATCTAACAGGGATGGTTTCAAATTGCTTCAGGTATGAGCACAAGCCTTCGGAGTCTTCTGCTTTGTGGGTTTCAACCTCATTATGTTTTTTCTCTAAAATGGTTTCTTCCTCAAATCACATAAACATAACAATGCAAAGAAGAAAAGAAATAGGGGTGTATTTCTGCCTGACAGAAACTAATGAGGCGTAACTGGCAGCCAGAAACATGCACAGACATGGTGAAGTCTAAGCATGCAGATAAGCTGTGTTTTACCCACGCCCAAGTCAGACACAAAACAGCTTCAGAGAGCTACAGAACACTGGATCTCTGAGTAACTCATTTCAGAAAATCTTCACGATGTTCCTTGCTAAAGCTTTGCTGAGTGGAGGAAGTGGAGGAAGTGGTAGCAGTCGTGGAGGAAACCTTGTACGTGGCCTTGGAGGGCTCCTGACAGGAGGTGGAGGTGCAGGGAATATTGGAGGACTTGTTGGAGGTCTCGTCAACCTTATAAGTGAAGCAGCAGCTCAGTATAATCCAGAGCCACCTCCACCTCCTCGCAGTCATTTTACAAATGTGGAAGCTCAGGAGAGTGATGAGATCAGACAATTTCGTCGCCTGTTTGCCCAGCTGGCTGGAGATGATATGGAAGTGTGTGCCACCGAGCTAAGGGACATCCTGAACAAAGTCCTCTCCAGACACCAAGACCTGAGGGCGGATGGCTTCAGCCTGGACACCTGCCGCAGCATGGTCGCCGTCATGGACAGCGACGCGAGCGGGAAGCTGGGCTTTGAGGAGTTCAAGTACCTGTGGAACAACGTCAAGAAGTGGCAAGGTGTGTACAAGCAGTATGACACTGATCAGTCAGGCACTATTGGGAGAGCCCAGCTGCCCAGCGCCTTGAGGGCTGCGGGGTTCCAGCTGAACGAGCAGCTGTGCCAGGTGATCGTGCGCAGGTACGGCGCCGAGGACGGCAGCATGGACTTCAACAGCTTCATCAGCTGCCTGGTGCGCCTGGACAGCATGTTCAGGGCCTTCAAGTCCCTGGACCAGGATGGAAGTGGCCACGTCAGAGTGACCATTGAAGACTGGCTGCAGCTGACCATGTATTCATGAAGGCGTGCAAAGAAGAGGCTTCGTGTGGAAGATACGCCTGGATGACTACACTGCTCTGCTACACTGCTCTGGTCTTTGCCTGTAGTCTGTAGCAGTGGACGGCTCAGCTTAGAGTGTAGTGATTCCTCTTGTGCTTGCAGTAGTCTGCTTTTCTGAGGGGTTTCTGTAGGTTGTTGATTGGGCAGTTGCATAAGTTAAGAAAATTCTAAACTCTAAGGTTAGGGAGTATATTGGAAGGATCGAAGCTTAGTTACTGTTTCATGTAAAGTAGCTTGTATACTAGTATAGCTATTTTGTTAAAAAGCTCCTAAGTTCAGTGTTGATGTTGATGTTGCTGTTCTGATTTGTCAGCAGTCACTAAGCTGGAATAAAGGCTGTTTGCCTGAAGGCAGTCACTGGTAGAGTCTTGTGCAGTTATTTCTAACAAGGGGAACAACATTAGAGTTGCAATAACTGTAATGATCAGTGAACTTACATAATCATTCAATTTCCTTTCTACTTCTGCTTTTTCATGCTTGGCTGCTGAAGCAAAGCCTCAGTTTTACTGCCAGTTCTATCTGGTGGCCAGGACAAAATTGAAGACTTGTATGAGGCTACTTCTGCAATGATCTCCTTCCTACAGTTCCATGAACTAGTCTTTTCTCTCCTTCCTTCAAGCCTAAACATAGTTATAAAGCAAACAACTTAAAATACTACATTTATATTTAGAGAAACTTGAAATAATTATGCAGTCACATAGCAGAGAGAGAGCCAAAGTCAACCTTTGGCTATCTGAGTGAAATTTTATCAGAGTGCAGCATCCCACTCAAGGTAGTTATGCAGTTCTGGCTAAGATGTCAACTTCTGAGTAAAAAAATAAAAGGAATAACATGAACTGTCAAAAGTGCATTTCTTTGAATTAAGGATTACATTGTTGATCAAAGCTCTTGCACAAGGCAGATTTCTTGGCAAGGCTCTGCTGCTTTAAACGAAAATTGTCTTGGGTGTGTGTGAGCTGGCTGGAATGTGAAAGGAGGAGTTAAATCGGCAGCCTGGCACTAGAGGCAGTATCCAGATGTGAGAGAGAGCCTCTCTCGAATGTCCCTGCCCTTCCCCAGGGGCACAGCAGTGATTCATTGAGAAATACCACACAGTACCTGCAGGCTATCTGCATATTAATGGGATGCTATGGTTTGGTTTGATTTGGTCTGTTAATTTCCATAGGTTTGATTTCTAAATCTTGCACTTAGCAAATAGTGTTTTTCAAATTGATGAGGTATCCTCCCTGGTAAACTTGCAGAAACCTTTTACTTGAAACTAACTTAAAATTTGTGCCCAGATTTTTTTCCTCCTGCGCTTTGTCTAATAGCAAACAGAAAAATATTCATACTATCCCAGAGAAAGGAGGCCAGTTCCTTCCTAATGGCATTCAGCCTCCTCCCAGGTCTTCAGTGGAAAAGCACTCAGTTATCCATTGTGCCATGTAGTGCCATTTGGGCTCTGAGTAATAGAAAAGTGAAGAGGAGGTAAAGTGTGATATCCTCCTCTAAAGTATTGGTGCAGTAATACTTTATACTGCATCTGGCTTGCAGTCCATGTGCAAATCTAAATATACTTATGACAGTGCAACTTTCTTGTTTTCCAAAGTCTAAGATTTACTGGATTATATAAAAAACCAACAACAAAACCCCAGTTACCACAGCATGCTATAGAGAAAATAGTAGCAAAAAATTGGCTTCCTTAAAGAAAACAAGAGTTCTTAATTATGTTTTGATTGCTTTGTGTAGCATAACTACAAATACCCACGTTCTGATGTTCTACTTTACCATGTAGAGAACTGAAGCTTAGCTCACACATTGCTTCCTTAAAATATTCTTGGGTGCATAGGCTGCAAACACAGTTAAATATGCATAGAAAGACAATTGCAGTGATGTTACACAAGCACCTAAAGTTTTCCTGTATTTTCAGTTTAACTTCCATTTCTTTTCCCAGGCAGCAACCCCATCATTTCTCCTTAACCAGAATGCCAGAGCATTTGGAAGTTAGCCAGCATCCTAGAGTTTAGTAGAACTAGTTGCAACATGATCTTGCAAGCATAGTAACTTTATTTCCTACTAAAATGGCTGGAGTTCTGTCTATCAGACTGCACTCAGTTTTGATTACTGAGTTTTCACATTCTAATGAAAGTAATGTAACTTTTTTTTGTCTTTTTTCTTGTCATATTTCCATGTGCAGCCACAACTGTGTTAACTTCTTTCAGAAGTTGTTCGTAATTAAATTATTTTAAATTATTTTACTTCCCAGTTCTTTTACTGTGATGCATATTCTTAGCTTTGAAAATAAATTTTAAAAATATTCTAATCCCATCAAACAATCCTTTGCTAAGAATACAGTCTGCAAAACTGTCCAAAAATAATATTCTATGGAGCTTTGAACAGTTATTATCTGCACTGTCGCTTCAGTTGTTTTAAGACTTTATGTTTGTAATGTTACACTTTAAATTTAGATCTCTTACCTCTGAGAACCACAGTGTGAAGAAAATACTGAAAGTCAAACTCTGCACCACAATGAGAGCACAGATTTGTAAATAAAACAACGTGTATGGGACAGCATTGTCCTTTTCTAATGATTAAAAACTGTCAAAGTTATAACCCTTAGACACCCATGAAAGTAACTTGAAAGTTCATATCCTTCTCATATCTTTGCTCAAAAGTTTACCTGAAAGTCACAGGTTTATGAAGTACAAGATGTTCAAAATCAATCAAAAGATCAATCAAAAAGATTGGTTAGACCATCAATATAAAGAAAATAGCAGTTATCTATGCAAAAGAGTCCTGCATTGGTTTTGAAGGCTCAATAAAATTATATCTTAGGGGTTTTAAAATTTGTGAAATAGCTTGATGATGACAGGTTAGTAATACTGATTTCATTATATTATTACACATATTTTGTTAGTCAAGAACTATCTGAAAATCTAAATTCAATTACTAAAATCCCTCTTTCATAGCACCAAAAATTTTCAAAGCAGTCTACAGGGCAGCCTTAGCTCCCCTGGCATAATGTACTGTTCAGCAGCAGAAAACCAAGAGTAGAAAGGTTTAAGGTTGGTATTAATGTCCACTCAAGTGGACATTAGAAGCTGGTAGGAGAGCCAGAAATAGAATCCTGGTCTGGCTCTTTGCTGCAGATTTACCCAGCTGACCACCCCTCACTCACTTGGCTGGAAAAGTTTTGTGTTGTTCTCATACATAGGGATTCCGCTTCTTAAGAAAATGTTTCTCTTGTTGAAATGCAAAACATATTATCCACAAAGGGAACTCTGCTTTACACTTCAGTTTGCTTTCAAAACATTTTTGATGAATGCCCTTATTGTGAATATTCAAAACAATGTCTACTTGTCAACTCTATTATGCTGTCATTACCTGCTCTGTGTCCCACCATGTAAGTTTTGCAGGTGGCTTTTGCCCAGACAGATGTTTCCCAAAACACTCAAGAAACTTCCGGTGTGGTGACAGAAACACCACTGACATAAGCATAGATTTCATCAGGCATCTGTCATTCTCCTTAATGTAGTGCAGCTTACACAGAATTAATCACAAATCCCATCAAAGCAAGCTTCAAATGTTTTGTTGATGTAACTTTGTAGTTAACACATTGAAATGTTTGTTCAGATCAAAACTGGAATTATTACAGAGGCTGTTTCAATTAATTCCTTGCCTTTCTGGCTTAAAAGGTAGGACAGTGCATTGGCTTCCAAATAGCATGTAGGGCAGTGCATAGGCTTCAGAGGAAAGCTTAAGATGAACCAGGTAGATGTGGTTGTCCTTTCACTGACATATATTTTATTGCTGAAGGTTCAAACTCAAAACAACGTCCTCACTCTCATCCTGTTGATTCTGCTTTGTCTTTCATTGGTCTCTGAATTTCAGCAAGTGCCAGCGCTGCATGCTCTGCTACAGTTACCTCAAACATGTGGATTCCAGTTATTTTTAGAGCCTTCCTGAAGGCCATGTATTAAAGAAAAAACTTTAGGTTGTTTTAAATCTTTGTGTTTTGTTTGTTCATAAAATAGAAATCCATACCCAGATTGTAGCTATTGAAAGCATGTATGTTGCTACTCCAGCCTCAGTATGGCAGATCTAGTGAGCTCTTAGGTTTTTTTCCCGGGAAGAACAAAAACCTCCCTCGAGTACTGTAAACTGTCTTAGTGCATGTGTTGTGTTTGATTCCCAGAAGAGCTTTTAAAGTGATTTGCAGTATTAACTCTAACTGCTGCCATGCATGTTTGGGTTACAGAATGGAGATGGCACCATTGACTTCAGAGAGTATGTAATTGGTCTGTCTATCCTTTGTAACCCAGCCAACACAGAGGAGACTATTCGGATGGCATTTGAGGTAAGTTCAATTTAGTGTAAATCTACAAACCTGACAAATCAACACTGACTGTAAGTCTGTTAGCTTTCAAATCATAAGTTTATTGCTTCAATCTGTTATGCAAATGTGAGTAATTCTCTTAAATCAATTGACATTTAGAGTGTGAAAGGGAGGGGAAGAATTGCAGGCATCATAGAGAAGAGTTTCAAAAGCCATCTAAAGGCACTAATGAATATGTAACTTGGCAGGCTAACTCCAAAAATGATTCAGCAGCACTTGTAGTTTTTTTTGCCTGAGGTTTTTTCTGCTGTGATTCTTCAATGTCACAATAGATGGAGTAATATCCTCTTGTGGGTCAAGCTTCACTAGAGTCATTGTTCTTAACAAAGAGGAGGAATAAAAAAATCCAGGGCTGTTCAGGACTGGCACATTGAAAACTGGGCTGCATCTAAGAGCTGCTAGCTTGTCCTCTGGTGCCCTGATAGTACAAGCAGTAAAGGAGCAGTAGCTCCTTTCACATCTCAGGTACATGCAGACAATACATGACCAGGCATGCCCATGTTGTGAATCCTTGGCTCTTTTTTTAGTAGCTCTTTGACACAGATCCAGTTGTTTTACCCGTTAATCTGGTTTTATGAACTGTACTGAACAACATATTGAGATACCACTCATGTTCATTGTAAGCTGGATGCTTCCTAGTATTGATGAATACTTGGGAAGTACCAGAGATTTTTTGGCAATCCATTATATCCAATGGCTTCTTTTCAGATAAGCACTAGAGCTTTTCAAGGTGATTTGTTAATTTTTGGGGATGTTTTATCAGTACAGGTTCCAATGAAGAAGAAAGACTAGCAGGTATTGTTGCTGTTCTATTGTGTTGCTTCCTAGACTATACTGTTCAGTATGTTAACAGGTGTGCTGATTATAAAATCAGTAATTTGTTTTAATTTCCAGTTTCAGCACAAAACAACTCATTTAGCTGGTTAAAGCCTGCTTCAGTCTAAAATGGAACTGTGGGTTCCTTTTGCTACTTGTTTTCTGTGCTACTAAATGTCTTTTCTTTCACAATGGCAAAGTTTGCCTGTAGCAAGTATTTAAGAATTACAGCCATCCATCCCTTGTATTTCTCCAGGGGTGATTCATAGCAGATGGTTACTGTCACTGCACTGGGCAGGATGGGATGATCAGTGTACATCAACTGCCTGCATTCCAGGAACCAAAATTCCTTGTTAATTACAATAACATTAATTATTAATTCCTTAGTGAGTGATCAATCACATACACTAAAATTTAGGTATGTCAGAGCATAAACTATGATAGCAAGTTTAATCTGTCAGCAGATATGCTATAACCTAACAAAAATGGAGACTAAAACCGAAGATGTTCCAGTATTAACTGGCTGAATCCAGTAGACTCTTAGCATAGCTCATGGTGGCAATAAACATACATCTTTGTTTATGTTTTATCAGTGAACCAACGCTGTGAGGTTTGTTTGTTTGTTTTGGCAGAATGTTCTATTCCAAGCTATATCATGGGCATTGCTCTGCAGTGTCTGCTTAGTCTTATTCCAGGCTCTTCAAATCCCAGGCATTGTTCACAGAGCTGCTGAGTGCTAGAAAGCCACGATGAGTGGCTAATGTGCACAGAGGGTTCATAGCAAAGTGATGCCAAAGTATTTCTGCCCATTTTGTCTCTTCCAGCTCTTTGACATGGATGAGGATGGCACTATAACAGAAGATGAGTTTGCTTCTATCATTCAGTCAGCACTGAGGCTGCCTGAGCTTGATGTTTCTGTGCTCTTTAAAGAAATAGATGCAGATGAAACCGGGAAGCTCTCGTATGGTAAGTTACATCCTTTTGTTAGAAAGAATTCTCTGATTGTCATATTGACAGGGGGTTTCATTTTTTAATTCCCTCAACGTCCCTGATGGTTCTCATACTTTGTTTCTGGGGAGAGCTGTTGAAGCACAGACTTAGATACTTCATGTGATATTCCTGTGTTTTCTTAGAGGGAACTAACTTGAGATCAGCTTCAGTAAAAGAAGCAGGCATTGAAATTTTCTTTGATTCTATTGCTGCATTATAGTATCTGTGTTTTTTAATGTTTTTCAGAGGAGTTCAAGAACTTTGCACTCAAGCATCCAGAATATGCTTCATTGTTTACTACATACATAGATCTACAGAGACACCAGTTAGGTATGTTTGAGGAGCATAGCACTGAGCCACCAGCCCTGATCTCAGAAACAACACCACTTGCAAGAAATAAAGTCTGTCCAGAAGGCAGTGAAGATAGCTCAACTACCTCTGACAAAAAAGATGACTGAGAAGAGTTAAATAATTCAGCTCTTGAATTCTACAGAATTTTTTTCCCCAGCTGTTCATAAGCACAACTGATGTAGAGATGGAAGTTACAACTTAAAAAAAGCTTGGTTTTTTTGTTTGTTTGTTTTCATATCAGAATGAGTTATTCCTGTTTGATTTTAAGGGAAAAACCACTGTTCAATCCTTGATGTCAGTATCACAGTACTGGGAATGTTGTTCAGTGTCTTCCAAGTTCATGCTTCCACAAAAGTAACAGGTGTGCTAAGAGGGGTACGAGGCTCCAGCACTGCAGTGACCTCTCAGAATGGAGACTGAGGAGTCCACTTGTCTCAAAACAAGTGGTATTTTTGGTGCTGCTCAATTCCTCTACATCCCCAACATCACTTAAGGGAAAAAAATTATGCTAGAGTGTTATAATTTGCAATATCACTTAGCTATTCTCAAGTTTCTGAAACACACAAATGAGTAACAGGAAGCTGAGAATTTAAGATTTTGTTTTTTGGCTGTCCTTGGATTGCCCTTAACTCCTTAGGAACCAGAAAGCTTAAGCTTCTGAACAAGACATGCTGGTTCACTGTCGTCAACAAAAACCACTTTAGGCCTAAAAGCTGGTGGCAGATGGAAATGGCTGCACTTCTAGCAACAAAAAACAAATTGCAATTCCAAGATAGCAGCTTACAGTCTAGAGGAAAATGCAGACAGTAAGACCTAAGAATTAATTGACTATTTCAAAATAAATACCATGTTGTTTACTGTAAAAACTGTTCAGAATCACATTGGGAGGAGCATTTCAAACTTCAGCATATTTTTTTTATTCTCGCAATTATCAACAGAGGAATGTGACCTTGTTCTGCAAAGCTCAAAAGGCAAATATGCTGTCCAACCTTAGTTCTAGTACTTAGTATCTATCTAAAGCTGTCTCCTAGAAACCATATTTGCATTACTGTGCCATTACTCAGTGTTCTTGGGGCTTGGTTCAAAACCAAGCTCTTTCTAGTCAATTATTTGAATATATTTTGCCTCCGTCCTCTCTAGTGCACTGGAAATTGGGCCTTTACCTTTTTCCATCCTTTATCAGAATGCACTTTATGCAGTATTTAAAATATATAGCTATTTAGGCAAATACTTCTCAATAAAAACTTAGAAGGGATGAAATGAGAAGATATTTTCAAATTATAACTGAGATGAGCAAAGCCTAGACTGTCTAGTACCAATAATAACCAACTTTCAGCAGGTTTTCATATATGAACCTCTGCCTCTAAGTTATTGCTTGCAGTCTGGCCACAAGTTCATTGCCATGTTTTACTTTCTCTGTTTATAATTGTGCCTCTCCTGATGTTTCATGTGCTTAAAATAAATCTATATTTTTTAAAAGACTTTACTTGAGCAGCTGAGTCTTTTTATTTTTAGTACAGTGGGAAGAGTACTTTGTCTACCATGAGGGGCTGGGGGGAGTTTCCAGGAAACCATGCTTAAGATGTCTTACCTAGGTAAACTCAGTGCAGCCTGAAATTGTCATTTTCAGTTCTTTGTATGGTGGCACTTTGCTTTATGGTAGCACTGGAAGAGCAGGACAGGACCAATACTCTTCCAAAGATTTATTTCTGGTGGCTACCTTGACAAGAGGGATTGTGATATAAAGGTCTGCAAATCCATGGAGAGAGAGTGCCATTTTTTGATGGAAAATAAGGTGTCACCATTTACATGTAAAATGGATGATCTCAACCACAGTTGAGATGGAACAATTATGGCTTTGAGTATTGTGAACATTAGGAGAGTATTTTCTCCCAGTTAGAGAAGGAGAAGCAGGAATACAGTTAACTGGAATTCATGTTAATTCTTAGCAAGGATGCTTTTACCTAGCATGTTAACCAAAGTCTCAGCTTTTCAACCAGCACTAATCTCTTCAAAGATGACTTCTATTCCAACCAGCAAGAAAAAGATGGGTGGGCAAAGATGACAAAGGAAAGCACTTAAAGGTCTTGGGATGCAAAGGCTTCCCTACACACACTCCTGCTGAATCCAGCCACATTTAGCACCAGGAGCTGTGCTGTCCAATAGCACAGCAGGTTTAGAGATTTTATAAAAATCTGCAAGTCACACAAGCCCTTTGCACTTACAGCTAAAAATATTATGCATATAAATCTACCTATTCCTGTAGTTAGAGGAAAGGCCACAAATGGGTTTGGTATGTAGCAGTGATTCAACCATGCTCTGAAGAGAAATTAGCTAAACACTAGAGACACTAACTCAATATACACACATCTGCTGGGTGTGCAGGAAGGGAATACATTAATTTCTAGGCATCATCGTGCCTCAGGGAGCTTTTAAAAGGACCAAACTAAAAGCAGTCTGCAATAAACAGGCATTACATTAAGTGGTAGAGCAGGAACTAAACAGAAGGAGAAGGTTAAAAATACTAAAGAGAAAAGGGCTCTCAATCAGGCATTGAGGGATGACACTTTCTGCCTCTGACTTCCCAAGGTGTAAATTCATAAGTCTACAGGCTGCTTTAGGATCATTGTGAGTCCTGCACTGCAGAAAGGATATTTGGCCCATGTCACCATAGAAAGCATCATTTATTGAACCAGGACCTCTCTGTCTTGCTTTGACATGGATTTGATGATAAGTTCTTCATGGATACAAAAATAAGACACTTTAAAGTGTGCAGAAACTCCAGCAATCTTTAACAGCAACAAGACTCAAACAAGGACAAGTCTATTACAAGAGGGAAACACAACTTATTCACAAGAATACAGACTCATGGGATGCTGTTATTCATGAGGTTTGATAACTATGTACACTA
This sequence comes from Agelaius phoeniceus, assembly GCF_051311805.1. Lineage (NCBI taxonomy): Eukaryota > Metazoa > Chordata > Aves > Passeriformes > Icteridae > Agelaius > Agelaius phoeniceus. The sequence goes on from NC_135276.1 coordinate 12,773,190, forward strand.
TGAATAAATATCATTTACAATTTTAAATCTAGGCTCTTGTTTCTGAACACATGAAAGGCAATGGTGGGTCACCTAGAAACGTGAACCTTTTTTGTACACCCTGGAACAAAAAAGACACAAATACTATAAGTTTAAGAAGGTGAATTAATAGTGTCCTCTGGCCACACCAGAGGTTGATTTCTGAGACAAAGATCTTTCAATCCAAGAAAATTAAAACTATTTGTACTTCCTTTGCTACATCAGTGTTACTGCCTAAATAAGTGGAAACAGAGATGACACATCCAGGTTTCATGTCAGGTTATACCTCTATAAGATCTGGCACTAAACTGCCAAAATCACATAATTCCTGGCTGGTTGCTGTCCATCAGAACTATGAGGAGTAGTAACACTTTGATAGAAAGCATCTGAAAATGGCTCTCCTCACAGTCAGTAACTGGGCAGCACTAATCAGGCTCATCAGCATCAGAACAAGTGAGGTGCCAAATCATATTGCACAATATTCCTGTGAGAGTTACATCCTCTTCCCCCACCAGCTTGCTCCATGGGGATGCAGAGGAGGCAAAGCTCTGTGATTCCTGAATGGTTTAAAGGGAAACTCTGCACAGCAGCTGTGTGCTCTGCCCATTCTTCCCCTGTCAAGACCCCAGCAGGACTAAGAGCCCCAGGAGTCCAGCCAAGGGCTGTGTTGTGGGACAGCTCTACTGACCATTCATGGAAGAGCTGCACAGGGCAAGGGCTGCTTGGCCATATCTGCCATCTCCCTTGCAATTCCATCTAAAACAAAGTATTCCCTGGCTATCACAAGTCTGAGAACCATTTGTCAAGACCTTGCTTCTATGGTGGTCAGCCCACCAGGGCCCTGTTCCTGGGTAATTCCTCAGGCATCATGCCAGTGCAAATAAATACACCATTCTGCCTGAGCAGGCTCCTCTTGCACAGGTGCCAAGAGCTACTCAGAGCCTGTGGATGTGAAAAATCAGGGCCTGAAGCTTAGAAACTAAATGTAAAAAATGTCCCTACATATACAAACACACCCACACAGACAGTGCTGTGAACTGTTTGACCACAGCCTTCAGCAAGGAATGCAGCCTGAGATTTCATGCTGAGAATTACACAACTCTCACTTTGAGAATGCCACAGGAGAAATTCTAAGGAAAGGTTTGGGAGGTTGGTAGCTACACTCTGTGTGATTTGCTGGAAGGTTGGACTCTGGTCAGTGCCCTTAGGCTTACCTGTTTCCCCTCTGTTTCATATCTCTTGAAACAGCCTATCTTTCTTTCCACTTTCTCCCTCCACATTTCCACCTCAAACATAGCTACCTCCATAAAAAGTTATATTCCAAAATGATTAAAGTTAAATTTTGAAATTAAAACATAAAAATTACCAAATCTGGTAGGATTCAGGGGCACATGCAGTATTCAGGTAGCTACTTTTACTGGTCTGCAGTAAGAGCAAACTTGTCAAAGGTTGCAAGGGATTTTAATGACATTGAATTAATTAATTTTAAATCTTTACTCAATGAAATAACATTTATTAGACTGACTAGCAGTAGGGAGACGTTTGTCAGCAGTGCTTAAGTTTGCAGACTCTCTGTTACTATACATAGCCAGAGAGGCAGAAAGTAAACATCTTATAGGATTAGCAGCTATGTTCATAGCTGAGATGAAATTTGAACATTTCATTAGTATAAGATTAATTCTGACATTTCATAAAGCCAAAATGCAAACAATAAAATGTGTCTGATATAAATACAGTATGCAGCACTTACTCAGATAAAGTTCAAGAAGCACAGCAGGTTTAGTGCCATGACAAAGGAAATACAGGAGGGTCATTTAAGGACCCAGCTTCTGCAAGCACTTCAGTGAATGCTTAATCCTGTAGGTATCAACCAGATACTTTGTACTTATCAAAAACAGAAAATAATACTAATAATAAGAAAACAAGAAAACTTTCCATGGCCAGTTATTGTAAGGATGCTGAGAATTGCATCACCATCATCAAGAACTCAATACCACAACTGATTAAATTTTATTTATTATGCCATCCTCTTAGTTTGGGATATTCTGTAACAACTACAGCTTTACTGGTGAGACTTCAGAGACACATGACAATGTTATAATAGAAAATACTTCATTACCTTGGTAAAGCACTACTTTTAAAGCCCCTTCTTGCTACATTTCATGATTTTCTTGGTTTTTATGCTCTTACATGTTTTACCATGCTGATAATAAATCAATATTAACTTTTTCTCATGTGTTAACTTTTATTACAATTTTTATTCCTGGAAATAGTCAGTTGAGAATTTTCCTTTTAAGATTGAAAATTATATGTTAAAAAGAGTTCAAGCAAGGCTCACCTCCAAAGCTGCAGCTGCATGTGCATTGCTTTGTTCTATACTGGGCATGGGTAAGAGCATTCATCTGAAGGAGTGAGCATCCACTAGGTTAAACTTGCCATTAAAGGCCTCCACAAAGCAACAGTGCACAGCCTTGCCCATCTAATCCATTGCTCAACAATTTCTGCTATTAGAAAAGTTTTCCTTCTGGTCTAGCCTGAATACTTTTGCAGCTGAAGTCTTGTGTTCACCTTGCTCAAGGAGAATTGATGAATTTCTATTTTTCTGCTGGGTAACTATTTATAACTGCACATACCTATATCCAGATCCTATCATCATGCCTGTTTCACTCTTGCCTCTCCCATCCTTTCTTAAGTCAAAAAGAAAATCTCTTTCTTTGTTTTCTTCACAAGTTGCACTTTCTAGACTACTGACTATTTTCATTTAGGTTCTCCAGAGAGAGAAGCTCTCAGCTTCAGCTCCAGACCTACCATCCTCAGTAGACAAGAAGACTTTCTGTAGTTTGAGGTCAATGCTCCTGTTCATACCCACCCAGTGCAAAGCTTGGCTTTTTAAAAACAGCACAGCATTGCCCACTGTAGAACTGCTCCCCCTTTCTCTCTACCTACAGCTGCTCATTCCTGCCTACTGCTGTATCTTAGTTTTATCCTTATGGAATTTAAAAGAGAGGTTTATCAACAACATTTTGATCAGCTCAAGTTATTGTTAAAAATAGCTTTCTTATTTTAAAAAAACCCTTTATTTCCCTTTTGTTAAGGACATAATCTTCCTAAAACTTCACTAAGCATCTGACAGTGCACTAGAAGCAAAGCTTCTACAGATTAGAGAGACATGATGAAAGCTTAGAGGCTATAATTGTTCAAAAAGAATAATTTCCTTTTCAAAGGTAAACATCAGCCTTGCAGACAAAGATAAGGCCAAGTGCACAATTAGATACACAAGTCTGTGTTTCTGCTCATATCTCCTGATATCAAAGATTGCAGGAAAATTCAAAGTGTTTTCTTAAAATGTAAAAAAAGAAAAGAACAGGAAAAAGTGTAGGAGACTAGAAGGAGTCATAGCAGAGCTGCAGCAGCTTTAGAAGAGCTGTTTTCCTCAATGCAGGAAGTCTTTGAAACAGGAGATAACCAGCCATGAGCTGCAGCAGCCATTCAAAGCAGAAATCATTTCAAATGTTTACATTTTGTCCACTGGCCTTTCAAATGAAAGCATGCCAAATTCCATCATGTTATTTAATCACGTCCTTAACAGCCCATCTCTTGTAAGCAGAGAAGAATATTGTCAATACACACAGTGGGGATGGAAACAGTGTCATTGTCACCTGGGTGGTTTAAGTTCAGGTTTGAACTATTATTAACTCAAAGCTGCACTAAACCTAAAACAACCTTTGAAATAAACACAGGCAGGAGCCATTCTTTCTACCTTTGGTATTATCAAATTTAAGACAAAAGTCTATGCTTTGTATAGTGTAAACTTCTCTTTTAGTAGAAAAGGTACTTAGTGGACCAAAGAGAACCAGCCCTTTGGGCAGCAAGTACTAGGAGACACCTTTGACAATACTCCCCATTTATTATTCATTTTATTAAAGTGGACGTTGCAGCTTAAGCAGAAGAAACAGCCATTGGAGTATTGTATAAAGCACATAAGAACAGCTTCCACCTTTCCTGGCTATTTAACAGTTTATAAATAGACAAAGCAAAAAGAAAGGACCTACCCTGCCAAAAATTGCAAAGGAGAGCACTGGTGTAGCAAACATAGAAACTCAAGAGTTCTGACTCATTAATTACCTATAGGCACTCATGGTGTTCCAAACCCTGTAGTCCAATTTGACAGTTTTTGTTTTAACACTCCCACTTATTATTTTTTTCAGATGCAAGAAGGTGAATTCAGCATCAGAAAATGAAAAGCACAGATAAAACAGACTTCACAGTTATGACATTATGATGCATTTAGAC